>NC_056730.1:258612856-258662856 GCF_019279795.1 Protopterus annectens
CTCACTGGGTATAAAAAGGCTGGATTAACAATAATGGCGGGTTAAGGCAATGGCTCCATGGCCAAATCTTGGGAAGCACTTACCTCTTAATGCAGGTGACGGCATGTACGCACGGGTAAAACATTAAGCAAACCCACAAAGGAAATTGAAGTAGCATAATATTTTTTTTAAAAAATTTTTAAATCCAAAAGTTCCCCAAAAAAAATTTTTTAAACTTAATATTTAAAAAGGAAAAAAAACCCCTGTTGTGTTGATTTTAATATTGTTTAATTAACATAATTTTTGGGTTAATTTTTTTTTAAAATTGGGGATTATTTTTTTTTTGGGGGGGAAAATAATTAAAATTAAAATTAAATATTTTTTTTTTAAAAAAAATTTTTTTTAAATTTTTTTGGGTTTTTTTTTTAATTTAATATTTAAAAAAATTAAAATTTAAAATAATATTTAATATTGTGATGAGAGAATAAAAAAAAAAATTTTTTTTAAATTTAAGGGGGAATTATGAAAAATTAATTAAATATATTTAAAGATTAGATGGGTATAAAAAAAATTATAATATAATATTATGTTAAATGTTTAAAAAAAAATTAAGGGTAGGGAAAATTAAAAATTTTAATAAGTGTAAATATTTTTTTAATAATATTTAAGGGAGGAGAATAATTAAAATATTAATGTTATGGGAAAAAAAATTAATTAAAATGTGTGATAAGGAGATTAAATTAATTATGGGGTGAATTATATATAAAAGGGGTTAAATGTAAAATAAAAATTTAATAGTATAAAAAAATCAATATTAATAATAATATTTTTAAAATTATATTAATAAATAATAATATATTAATTTTTATTTTTTTATAAATTGTATGTACAAAATTAAAATATTAAATAATAATTTAAATCAATAAAACAACACTAATTTACAAAACAAGTAAATATTAAATAAGAATTACAACTCAAAAAAAAAACCAATAGTCATTTATTTTAAAAAACCCCAATGTACATAACAGAACAGTTGAAAGACTTTATAGAATGAGACACAAATTACAGCACATATATTTCATCACAAGAAAATGCAAGTTTGCAAACATACAAGGGCCAATAAAAATTTTTGGGAAACTCAAATTTACTATTGAACATTTTTAAAATGCCCATGAGGAAATGAAGTCGAACGTCGGTTCACCTTTAAATGAAAAATACCTTCAGTCCACAGATAGATCTGGTAACACATAAACCAAAGAAAAAATTTTCCATTAATATTTATAAATATAAAGAATCAGGTATTAACATGAGGAAAGAATAACAACATTAAACAAATTACCAAAATATGCACACTTAACTGACGGTGGGGCCACCCTTTGGGTTTCCCCTTGTTTCCACATTTTTTAAAGAGGTAAAAAACCCACAAGCGTTTGCAAAAAAACTATTTTGTTCATATAAGGGGCCAACTATTTTCCTAAAAATTTTGGGGTTGTTTCCAAAAATTGGTTGGGGGAAATTTTACCACGCTTTCCACAGGGTTGTAGGGGCCTGCAACATAGGGCCATAGGTTCATAGCATCCAAAAATTTTAAAGCTGCGGTGGGTTTTTGTCCCATAAATTTTGGGGGGCCGGAGGAAAGAAAGCCCCGGGGTAAGTAAAACAAAGATGTGGGTAAACCTAACCAATAAAACCCCGTTTCCTTTGAAAATTTCAATGGGGTTTTTGGGTCCCCCATGGGTTTTTTGAGAAGGACTTTTTAGGGGAATGCCTAAACAATTTTAGGTAGTTAAGGTTGATGTACATGTATTGTTTTCAGGTGCCAGTCAAACTTAGGGGGTTTTAACACAGGACAGTTGCCCTAAAATTAGTAGTGGGTTAACCCACATGGCAGGTTTCCCTGACCTCTTTGAGGTTTTTGGGGGGTTGGGGGTTGCTGAAAAGGGCGAAGGTTCATTCCCAAGGGGGTTGAAATTTTTGGGGGTTGAACAGAAAAAACACAAAACCCCACAGGGTGAATTTTCATGTTGGTGTTTGTTTGTCATTTCCCAAAAGGTTGTAATAGGGATTAAAATTTGGGGACAGGCCAATGACTTCATTTGTCCTGTATTTGATTTCCCACCAGGGGGGTATTTTTCAGTCCCGGGTGACTTTTTTTGGGGCATTGTGGCATCTTCCCCGTTGTGTTCCTTAGCCTTTTTGGAGGGTGTCGGGTGGAACCCCAATTTAGGGCAGTGCAGTAACTTCCCTTGGGGTCGCCCATGTTGTAAACCAAAAATTTATATCAGACCAGCCCCCAAAGGTGGCCTTTTGGGCGCATTTAAACCTTTTGGGACACATGGCTCCAGCAATTCTAACCATGTGGGTTCTGTCCTTGAGCCAGTTTGCAACCCATCTAGTGACATAGGGGTTTATATTTAAGCTGGTGAGCTTATCTATAATGCCCGAGTGGGGTAATGTATCAAAGGCTTTTGCGAGGTCCAGGTAGGCTGTGTGGACCACCTTCCCCTCGTCAATGGCCTTGGTGACTGTTTCAAAGAAATCGACCAGGTTTAAGAGGCAGGATCTGCCTTAACAAAGCCGAACTGGGTAGGATCCAGTGTCTGTAGGTCCCCAATATCTTTATTTATGAGGTCCATGATGATCCTTTTCATAGCTTTGCAGACCAAGCTAGTCAGGCTTATGGGGCAATAGTTTCCAGGAAACGTTGAGGCACCACCTTTGTGGAGAGGGACTACTGTTGCTGTATGCCACTCTTTGGGTACATACCCTGTAGTAAGGCTGAGATTGAACAGTAGTTTTATGTTTGGGTTTAGCTCTTCCTGGAGTTCATGTAGGACATAGCCCGGGACACCGTCTGGTCCCATTGATGCTGTGTTTTTTGCTTTGGAGAGGGCGGCTCTTACCTGAGCATCTGAGATGTCAGGGGGGCAGCAATCTTCTGGGATAGATATTTGCCCTTTTGGTGGGAAGGCGGGGAGAAGTTTGCGCTGAACATGTCAGCTAGGATGTTGGCAATGTCTGTGGGTTCGGTGTATTTTTTGTCATTTTGGACTAATTCTGAGCATATCTGGGAATTCCCACCCAGGTTCCTAACATCCTAAGGACATCATAGTACAGTACCGCTGCTAGCACATATTGCCCCTGTCGACTGCAGCAGAGATATTGGCCAATATGTGTGGACATTCTGACACACTCTGTACAGTCCAGAGGTATACACAGAACCCCTTAGTGCAAAACATGTGTACCATGCCTGAAAATATGGATGTTAACAGCCATATAGATGGGTATAACACACAACAACTGGTATACATATGCCACCATAGGTTATGCATTCACACACTCCTGTCTGGCCTGACACGTAATGACTGCTGGTACAGGGGTGCCATGGCCACATACTACCCATTAGATATTGACATACAGCTGTACAGCATCCCACTGCTCTGTCTTAAATACATGACTGTTAAGGGAGGCTCAGCAGCAGTACATCTGGAAAGTATCTGCACATGACATCTCACTGGGGTAGGTACACTAAGCGGCTAGGCATGTAACAATGTACCGTGCAGACTACAGGCAGACTTGCTCAACACTGGCCTACATCTATGGGGGAATGCACATATACCTGCATATATAGCAGGCTGTACAGGCATGTCACAGCACAGGGTAAGAAAAACCTCTGTGAAAGTGCATAACCACAACCAATGAGGCCACATATGGCAAGCTAGCATAATATCTGTTTAACACCATTCTCATATGTGAAACTCACACACTAACCCTAAATATACTGGGCCGCTACACAGTTTGGTCTGATGGCTGACGGTGGTATGGGACATGTGTGTGTATGGCCCTACAAACATGTAAGCCAATATGGTAACATACAGTGGAGAGGCATGCAACATCATATAGGACAGGAGATAGGACGTTGACAACTACCACAGTCTGTACACAGACCAAGGTACAAATTAACAATACATACACTGTCGACATTCACCATAAGTACACAGACCTCAGCACTGCACAAACAACCATAGTATGTCCAGGTTATGTCATCAAATATAACCCCTACTGTACATAACATGTGTAACAGTCTGATATCTCCCTGACTTGTTATCAGATATGATGACACTAATTATGGTGTACAGCACATATGTACCTCTTCATGTGCGACATATGTACAAAGGTTGGCAGAGTTTTGGCTGGAAGCACATACACAAGGCCAATATTGACATGTTGCTGTGATAACCTCATACATTTACTATTGTAACAGGGTTTGGTGCAACATATGTCCTATGAGGGATATGTAGTTGGCAACTGTCAAGGTTTTCACGATCTGCAGACTGCAATCCTCACACTACCTTCTGCAGTCCACAGATAGATGCTCTGTGGGTAACACATGAAACCAAAGGCACAACACACTGCCCAGTCTGCAGATGGGGATTCCTCATAAATATAGAACTGACATGACAGGTATTGAGACATGTAGGACAGCCATATCCACACACACACACACTGTTAAACAAACATTACTCCAAATGCAGTATAGCAGCACTTAGTATGTAGTCAGGTCAGGCACATCCCCCTCCTGTGTGTTGCCCTGTTTCCACAGTGTAAGTTGTTAGAGGTAAATCCCCAATCCATCTGAGATGCTGTTTGCCAAACAGGAGATCTAGTTCCTGCTCACAGTGAGTGAAAAGGGCCGACACCAACATGATGTTCCTAGATATTGGAGTGTATTTCCATGCAATTGGCTATGGGAATGTTACCACAGCTATTCCACATGCAATCAGCTAGACAAGGGCTGCAAATCATGCAGAGGCCATCAGCTGATCATGAGCATCACTTAAAATACACATGCTGCTGCCTAAGCAAAGCAGGTGTAGGTCTATACATCCACCAGAGAGGGAGTGGGAGAGGCAGACAGAAGCAAAGACAAGTCAGGGAGGAATGAGAGAGTAAAACCTAAGCATGCTTGTGTCACACACCTACCAGCACAGGGTATCAAACCCTTGATGACTATGTTGTGCTATCACAGTGCTATGCAGTTATTGGATGCACCACATGGGTTGCCTGTTGTGGAGCATCAGAACATATATGTGATGGTGAGTGACATCTGCAACAGGGATACAGTTGGCAACTGTCAGTTGCTATATGGTAGGTGATGTACACATGCCAATCTGCATGAACAGGTGCCAGCGTCAACACAGCAACACTTTCACAGGGATGCACACACACTGACACACTTGACAGGACCAGGACTACAACTCATCAGTAGTGGGATTGCCACAACACATCACTGTGCAGGTATCACATGCACCACACGGGTCATACGGAGGTTGTATGGGCAAAGGGTATTGGGAGGTTTCTGACATCAGACAGCATGCTTCAGTATGCCAATGGGGGTTGTAGAGAGTGTGGATGTGAACATACACACCATACAACACACACAAACACACAGGGTGCCAGTACTAACATGCATAGGTGTATGTCTGCACGGGTGTGTGGTGGTCAACTGCACCAGACAGCTGTATAAGTCTAGGCGATGGGTATACCTTGGCATCAGGCCACATGATAATGGTTTGCATTGTGCTCAGAGCTGTAGTGTCTGCATTTGCCCACACAGGTGGGTATTGTATCCTCCATCCAGTCACCTGGATGACTATTGTGTGTGGCCAATGCTGTGCATCACTTGCCATGCATGTGTTCCTTAGTCCATGACATAGATGGTGTCTGGGATGTGCACACATCCCACATGCATGTATAGTGATGTGGAACTGCACCTGGGGTGTCTGGCCCATGTTGTGAACACAGATTATCATTAGATGTGCCAGTCTTGCCCACTTGTTGTGGGAACTGGTAATCGGCAGCAGGTTTACCCTGAACCTACAATGACAACATGGAAACAGCATTCCCTGGAGACAGTGGCATCTGTAAATAAAAGGCATGTTTTCAGACATGGTATGTCCTTTGTGCGTCACATGTGATGGCACCACAGGTGTTGCAGGTGCCCGTTGGGGAACATGGGGAAGGTGCACTGTCTGCATGCACATGCATATTGGACAGATGGACAGGGTGCCATGCCCTCTATAGCCCACAGCTATCACCCCATAGTTACTATCAGTGGCCTATATGTAGTGTAGTACCCACATATTGGCTGTTGCCTAGGCATGTGTGTGTGTATGAGACATGGGTTGAGAGTGTGCTCTGGGTAATACTGAGGTTGCTAACTGTGATTGGCTTTGCACCTAGCCTCTCAGCTATTTCACATCTATTATCCCTGTACAGTGGACATTGTGATATATAGTAGGGCCACCATATAAGAAATATGCAAAACCCGCACCACCTTGGCCACACACTCACAACACCTTCCACACAGGATGCGAGTTGCAAACACACACGTGCACACCTGTTATGTCTGGGAGTAGAACCCCTACCTAACTAGTTTTTTACACTAAACAGTTACAGTATGTGCCACAGAGATTATTGGCGTACTCTTTCGCCAAAGGTGTATATCACATTGGATGACATCAGCAGGATTGCCAAAGTAAGCAATTTGAAATGTATTGGGTGTGACTAGCCTATAATGCATTGCTCCATACACAGACATTGAAACACACACAAAACATCCAAAACTGCAATGGGTGGGGATGGAACCCTACCACCATTCTAAATCACACTACAGCAGTACACAGTTATGACACACCCTACGGAGATTACTTGGCTACAAACTTCCCAGAGGTGTATTTCTAGGTGGGTGACATCAGCAGCCTTGCCAAAGTTGAGTTTATGAATTGTAAGGAGTATGAGTACTCTAAAGAGCAATGTTCTCTACATACCAAGGTCAGACAGACACACACACACACACACTTGCCATGTCTGGGATTAGAACACCTACCTAACTACTTTATCATACTACAGCAGTACACATTTACAGGATGCGCTATGGAGATTACTGTAGCCTTCCCAGAGGTGAATTTCAAGGTGGGTGACATCAGCAGCCTTGCCAAAGTTCAGTATATAAGTTGTAGGGAGCATGAGTACCCTAAAAAGCATTACTCTCTACACAGTCAGACACAGACACTCACAGTTGCCAAGTCCAGGGATAGAACTCCTACCTAACTAGTTTATCACACTACAACAGTACACAGTTATGGGACACACCATAGAGATTACTGGACTACAACTATCCCAAAGGTGTATTTCACATTGGGTGACCTCAGCAGGCTTGTCATAGTAGGGCTATGGGGAGGGCCGTGTGTGTGCATGGGCCATAACCCATTCATCTAGGGGTTGACACGCTACTACATGATATGCAGCCTTTATTTGGAGCTGTCATAGCTCCGTTTTGGATTTTGCAGAAATGTACTCAGTTACTAACCAAGTACATTTCTGCAGATTGCACTAGTCTTGCATGGACTGTTGTGAGCTTCCTGGATTGTGAATTCACCTGATTTGCATGGATTTTACCTGCAAATGGGGTGATTTGCATACCAGGACTTAGTCCGTGCAAGATTAGTGCAGGAGCGCTCATGCATGCCTCTGCAGGCTGTTCCTGGATCGCACGGCAGACATATTGCCTGCTGGAGCTCCTGCACTGATCTTGCACTCCATGCAAGCTTTTGAGAATCCAGGGGATTGTGGGACAAATAAAAAGATGAGGACATCAGAGCAGAAGCCAAAGTAGTTCCAATTGCAGAGGAGGACAAAAACAACAGATTATGTTGGTTTAGGCACTTGCAGGAAAACAGAAGACACTTCATCATTTAAACTGTTTCACTACTACTACTTAAACCCTTAATCTCTGAAGCATGCTAAATTCCTTACACTCCCCCTTGTTTACCACAGAACTCTTTATATTACTATGCATTCTAACCCAAGCAACATCACCAACATCCCATGTATCACCATTATACTCAAAAACACCAACTCTTTCCCTTTTTTCAAAAACACACTTAGATACCTCTCTAACATATCATCTTCCCTTTTCAACCATACTTGCATATACTTAAAAATCCAAATATTTCCTTACCTTACCAGACAGAAACCAGTAATCTACTCATCACATAGATATACCATCAAATACAACTACCTTATACTGCTCTTAAATCTTCTGCTAAAACTGTCCAAATGTGGAGACATTCATCCTAAAGCTGGACCTGCTCTTCCAGTAACCTCTCTCCTGTGTTCCCTAAAAAAAATCTTCTACTTATCACACTAAACACACACAGTATCTGCACTAAAACTATGGAATTTCATGCATGGCTATTTCAATATTCTCTAGATATAGGAGCCATAACTGAAACCAGGCTTAAACCTCAAATTCTAGATACTGAAATTATTCCTCCAGGTTATAACATTGTAAGAGCGGACAAAACTCATAAAAAAGGTGGAGGCATAGCTTTAATCTATCATCACCCCCTAACAATAACCCCTATCTTAAAATGTATTCCATCCTTCCAGAGAGTAGAACTTCTTATAGCAGCTCTACAAATAAACTACTGCAAACAACTAACAATTGCAGTGCTATACATCACAGTAGGACAAAACATCCCTTTATTAGAAGACCTCCTTGTCTGGACTACCCAAAATCTAATCAATGAAACCATTATTAAACATGATACTAACATTAACTGGAATGACCTAATCCCTGATTCCCCGTATATAGTATCAGTCTACAGCAGTACACCCAACATAATACCAGTCCCACACGAACACACAATAACCAGTGAAGTTCAACCTTGGACTGGATCCTTGTCACAGACCCTCATAAATATAAGGATACCGGTACCCTGCCCAATATCCTAAGTGATCACTCACCAGAATACACCTATAGAGCCCAAACCCATGAGGAAAAAAAACACACCTATAAAACATCTAGAAACATAGCTAATTTCAATGAACATATCTTCAATAATATGCTAAAATCTATCAAGAGGACCCCCTCTAAAAATATTATCTCTGGAAGAACCTGTGAGCCACTTTAATAGAATTTTTTAGACACCCTTAACAGTCTACCACTCATCCAAATCAAGAGGGCTAAGCAAAATCACGCACCCTGGTGATCAAAAGCAACCAGATATCTGCTGCTCTCTAGAGACCATTCCTGGAAAGACTGGCACAAAAATAAAAATGAAACAACCCATCTCAAATACAAACAACTACGAAATGTAGACAAAAACAAATAATTGCAGATAAAAACTACTTTGCTCAGCAATTACTTAACCAATCAGCCCACAGAAATTCTGGAAATCCATCTTCATGCTCCTTAACACTGGAACCACCCATAACCCCTCTCTAGCCACAGACAAAAATCCAGACAAAATAGTCCACCTTTTCAATTCCCACTTCATTAGTAATATACTTAGCCTTTTAAATCAGTCACCATCTAACACTTTCTCCAGCACCTCTGATAATCTAGAGACATTGCATATAGTTCAAACTAACTCTCCCTACAACCAGTTCTTTCTCTCAATACTGTTTCCACCTCACTTGTGCGCACATTTCTTACAAACTCAAATCTTGCTCACTACCTGCTGACAACCTTCCCTCAAAATACCTAAAACTTGCAGCCAGGGCAATATCATACCTTGTTAATATCCTTATTAGTAGATCTATCACAAAATCCAGTTTTCCAAAATTATGGAATAAATCCTTTATAACTCCTTTGCACAAAGGTGGCAACACCAATGAATTCTCTACCAATGAACTCTCTAACTACTGACCCATATCTATTATCTTCCCTCTATCTAAACTTTTAGAAAAATGTATTCATACACAGCTCATGAAACATTTAACTGATAACAACCTCCTTACACCAACTTAACACAGCTTCCATCCAACACTTAGTACAACCACTGCCCTCCCTTTCTTCACAGACACTGTAAAAAAAGTCCTTGACTCTGGTCAAATAACTTCAGCACTCCTTTTAGACCTATCAAAGGCTTTTGGCACAATGTCTCATCCAAAGTTACTTCTACAACTATCAACTATTGGATGGTCTCACTCTACCCTTAAATGGTTTTCAAGCTATTCAGCAGACAGACAGCAAAGTGTTAGATGACATGGTAGTATATCTGAATACATTGTCAATAAAACAGTCTTCCAAGGGTCCATTCTATGGCCTCTGCTCTTCAATATTTTCTTAAATAAACTACATACTGCCTCTCTTCAAAGCACACATATCCAGTACACAGATGACTCCACCATAATCATATCCACTAACAATGTTTGACATCTACTAACCTTATCACGAAATGCCTTCACATCAGTCAAAACCTGATTAACTGAAGCATAACTTCTGCTTAATGCAAAGAAAACAAGCTTATGCTATTCTCAACAAAGCCAATCTCACAAGAGTTCACCATATACTCCAAAAACAAGACAAAAATAGAAATATTAACCCATACTCAGTTACTAGGACTTACCACATAGACTGCAGACTCTCCTTCAAACAACACATACTTAATGCAATAAAAAAAACACTTTAAACTTTGCAGATTATATAGACACAAACTTTACATGGATAAACCCAATAAAAAGGCATGTGCCAACAGCCTTTTTCTCTTACCCCTCCTTTATGGAACCCCTATCTTTACTAACCTTGACCAGTCTCTTAAAAACAAACTTCAAGCATGCTACCACAAATTTGCAATTGGCTTACCATTGTTCACTTCACTGTCTAGCTCTTAGGGAACTTAACTGGCTTGAGTTCCAACAATACCTCAATTACACCCAACTAATGCTAGCTCACAAACTAATGTACAAACCAGATAACTGCCCTACCCTTCAGGACATATTACAACCCTATCCCCCACTCCGAAGTCTATGATCTACCAACAAACAACTTGTAACGATTGGAAAACATAATAAAAGAGCTGGGCATAGCCTCTACTCCTATACCATAGCTAGGATTTGGAATGCCCTTCCCCAGAAATCACCCTCCTAGACTCATTAAATGCATTCAAAATATCTCTAAAGAAACACTTCCTCAACAACCACATCTGTCCCTGTACTCAAAATGATAGGCCACCATAAATAAACGTATAATTTTTCTTATCCTTCTCCTTCTCTTATCTTCTTATCTTTTGTACCTCCATCCTCTTTCATCTCTCTTTATCTTTTATATCTCCATCACCTACTCCCATATCTCTCATACCCACCAAGCTACCTACGTCTGTTCACACCAACATTCTCTACCTCCTAACAAATAATACAACTTTCCTTACTGTACTTCCACCCTTATTCTCATCATGATGAATGTACCACATATAGCTTATATTATGTGTTTTATCTATCGTTATGTGTGCTTTACATTATTATGCTTGTAGTAACCTTCCAATTTTATGTTGTATTACTTAACTCATTTAACGTATTTTGTTAAAATTTGTTCCATATGTTCATTTTTATGTCATATTTGTGGAGCTTTTCTTCCTGGGCCTCCACTGAAAATGGGTTCTATCGATTGTGGACTTGAAATTGTAGGGGTTCAAATATGATCATAACTATTAAGTGTAAGTACAGCTATAGTGCTAGATAGAGCTGGCATATCCAAAAGATCAAGTGTGTCCACTTCCTTTCAGTGGAAAACATTTACAAGGGGAGAGCTCCCACAAGTATTTAACTCTATTTGACACCAACATTTTCCTTTCCACACAATGATGAGGTTATCCCTTCAAATGTATTCTTTCTCACAGTTGTAATAAAATGTCTGTTACAGCATGAGTGAATAATACACGGTTCTCTATATTGTGGACTTAGTCTGGGGTCCACATCTGGCAGACAGGATGTCATCTTACCATCTTACCAAAGGTAGTTTTGGTGAATGCCAAGAAATTGAAGGCAGTCCAGAGAAACCACTTTTGTCAACAGTGGAGATAGCATTTTTCTCCACTGTTGTACAACCTCAGAGCTGGTATATATAATTCCAGGTGGAGTGGCAGCAGTCCCTCCACATGGGGTGTATAGGGGGGCCTTGCTCCCTGAAAAAAATGTTTATGCTGAAGGTGGTTCCAGTGAACTGCTTTTTATTTATTTATTTATTTATTGCATTTGCCAAAACTGCCTTTGATAAAGCGACATGAATCCAGTCTGGCAATGTGTAACTAATGTAATAAACAGGATTTCATCAACCAACAATGGTGATATGGCTGACTCTCAGTTGTGTGAACACTGACATGTCTAAAGATTTTGATCTTTCAACATACATTTAATGGGATATATGAGCATTCCAAAACCATGCTTATGCCAGTACTTTCTGAGGCCGGTAATTTAAAGTCTGTAGTGGAAGCAGTTGATGCAGAGCTCTCAAGAATATTTACATATATAGACAGTGGTTCATATCCAGGTGGATTCACATCCTATGGTTTTTTAACACAGCAACTGATTTGATTAGCAATGGGTTCATCAATACATATGATGTGGATAAATCAACATTGGGTAAAGGCTGACAAGCTATATTATTTTGATTGCTCAATAAATATTTTGAGACTCGTATTGTTTTTAACATACCACTGGTGTCATTCCTTAAAAGTGTGTGCTTTCTAACAACTAATAATGATGTCTTCCATGGCATCAGCAGTTAATATGATATTCTGTAGTATTGTGAACAACAACAGTGACAAAGGATGGGCTTACTCAATAGATGGTGACATGCAAATGCACACTGCTCTGAACACTAACAGGGATGAAGGCTTTTTAGTCACAGAAGATATTTTAGACAAGGCTTAACCATTGCAACAAACTGCTGATGTGATCCCTTAAAGTGTATACTTCATGACATGCCAAATACATTTCTGTTTGTGGCATTATTGGTTGATAAACAGCTCGATGAACATTGAACCTGGGTAGGCAGGTGTTCAAGTGAGTCAAGCTGTAACTACTGAGTGTTTAACAGACTGGCAACATACAGGCTTGACTTGTTAGAATAAACTGATGAATTTAAAGGTTTTATAATATAAACATTCACAGCTGGGAGAGAGACAGGAAATCTTTTGAAGTCCCTTTAATGGGAGCCATGTGCATTCAAACACAATGCTGTTATCTCTTCAAGTGTGTTCTAATACGTATAACATGAAGTTTTGTGTGGCATGTTCAGCTGGTACAAGGGTCAAAAGGAGCTTGACCTACATTGCAGATGTTCTACTTCAGTGATATATGCCTTCTATTATTTTGTTCACATTACAGTTTTTTACAAAAAAGCATGGTTTATTTAGCAGATATGTATGTGCGTATAATGCTGCATAGTGGTCACAATGTGTAGTATGGCCTCTGTCACCATACTAATTTATCATTGATTCATAATAGTTAGATGATGCTCATCCAGTAATTGTTATTTTAACTTATTAGCTTAGCATGCCCAGTATAATAATGCAGTCCTCTGCATGACAGATTTACACACAACACAGAAAGTAATTCTTGTTGTAGAATAGTTATTGTCAGTTGTTGTTTGTGGGCAAAAACTGTTGAGAATTTGCCTTCTATAGCATGGCTCTGCCCATGGCAATGCAAAAAAGGTTATGACCAATGTGCAGAGGACAACAACAATATGATAGTTTCCTATAGCTATAGGTCTCAATCAACAATTGCTTTGTACACTTAACTTACTAACAAATGGTAATATTTCACCTACCTGTGAGATAATTTGCATGTGTGATCCAGGTATTATGGATGTGTCACACAATGGTCACTTATTGAGTTATTTTGATTTAAGATAGGACACTATACTGCCTTTTGGAGACCATCGCTTTTTAGCTTTTATTAAAATCACGTACTAGATCTGTGTGTGTGTGTGTGTGTGTGTGTGTGTATGTATATATATATAGGTTTACTATCAAAATTTTGAACGGCACTATGTCGACTGTCATATAGTCGAACACGGCAGTTCGAAATCGGTAATGTCCAAGACAAAATAATCAATCTAGGAATGGTTTTAACATGGGTTGAGGTAGGTGTTCAGTATTATTCCGAACTACAAACATCTCCCCTACCTCGACCCATGTTAAAACCATTCCTAGATTGATTATTTTCTCTTCGACATTACTGATTTCGAACTTCCGTGTTCGACTATATAACAGTCGACGTAGTGCCATTCACAATTTTGATAGTAAACCATATATATATATATATATATATATATATATATATATATATATATATATATATATATATAGGTTCATAGGTTGGTACTAGGCTATCAGCCCTAGGGCCTATACAAGCCTAGCCATAACAATTCCCTGGCTATTTCTTCCCACACTATTTACTTCCCTGGACCCCTGTCTAGCAGGGTGACTGACGTGATCCCTGGGGTGAATTTCCTTTCTCCCATCCAATCGTCAAGGTTCCTTTTGAAGAGGGCCAAAAAGACATTCTGCTTGATATGTATGGGCAATCTATTCCAAAGTCTGTGGAGTCTCTGGGTCAGGAACCGATCCCTCCAGCATGTTTTGTTTATTGTGATGACAAGGTTTAGATCCCTGGAGCATGTGGGTCTGAGGGATTGGGATTTCTTTAAGTGTAGCATGTCCAACAGCTCTGTGTTTGACATGGCCTTGTATGTTAAGCAGAGATTGCCTCTGAGTAGACAATATGCAACAGAGTATAGCTGGAGTTTTTAAGGTGATCAGCATAGGGCATCTGCTTTAAGCCTGTGATTCTTTTAGTGAGGTATTTCTGCGGCCTTTCCAGTTGTTGCAGATGCCTTAAGAGGTACATACCAAATGGGGCATTGTATTCTATAATGGGTCTAATGAGGGATGAGTACAGTGGGACAGTGACCTCCTTTTTTCTGGATAAAAATCCCTTAGTGATGAGGTGTGCCACATAGAAGGATTTCCTGACTGTTGTGGCGATGTGGTTATAGAAGGTGAGACCACTGTCCACCTGTGTCCCTAAGTCTCTTATCACACTTTCGGTGTTTAGTGTACTGCCATCTATATGGTAATTCATGGATACATGTTTTTTCCCAAAGGGGATAACTATACATTTCTTGGCATTGAGCTTGAGCCCATGGCTCTGGCACCAAGCATCTGTTTCTGTAAGGCCCTTTTGTAGAGTATCCACATAATTTGTGGATTCAATAATGGCTCCCAGTTTGCAGTCATCTGCGAACTTTGTTAGCCAGAGTCCCTTAGTGTTGGCCTGTCCTTCAGAGAAGTAGATGCCAAACAAGAGCGGTCCCAGGACTGAACCCTGAGGTACTCCACTTGTCACTTGTCTGGAGCTGAATTTGGAGTCAGCTTCTTTTACAGTGTGGGTTCTATCAGTAAGCCAATTAGCAACCCATTGGGTGACGTAGGGATTAATGCCCAGCTTAGTAAGTTTATCTATGATTCCAGAGTGCGGGATGGTGTCAAATGCCTTGGCAAGGTCTAGATAGGCTGTGTGGACCACTTTACCCTTGTCCATGGCTCTGGAGACTGATTCAAAGAAGTCAATCAGGTTCGCATGTCCTTTTTCAGCGGAGGTCCAAGGACAAAAGCTCCACATTGAAACAACATTCAGAAATACACTAGTACAATATATCAGTAATATACATAGAACAAAGAATTTAGTCACACTGATAAAGAACAGTTTATACAATCAGCTATAGAAGAAGCTAAGTAGTGGTTTATTAAGTTTATATAATACATGATGAGGTTTTTCAAGTAAATAAGAAGCAAAAAGGAAACATAAGTAGAGAACCATTACATTATTATACATTTCTGTGGAAATAGATAGAGACCAATAGAAATGTAAAGTCAATATTCCCTTAGCTTTGCAATTATGTAGTCTAATATAATGTTAGTGTGCAATGAGGCATAGGTAACAGAATGGACAGAAGGAAATGTAGTCAGTATGTGAAGCAAATGTAATAGCATTGTCAATGAGAAAGATTAGTCCAGAGCTGAGCAAGGACACAGTCATTTATTTAATAAGTGTTTTTAGGGTTGTTTTAAACTGGACTACTGATGTAATAGTCATAATGTTTTCTGTTAGTACATTCCAGATGTTTTAAATATAATTTAAAAATAGGGAATCTCCTGCTTGGTTTTTGGTTAGACTGAGTTTTATGTGGCATTGGTTAGTGGAACATAGGGTCCTGTTAGTGGCATAAGGTATTTTCTCAGGTTCATGGAGTATTTTACTGGCCATGGTTAACTGGTTGTAGTGAAGGAGGTGGGGGAGCTCTAGCCAGTTGAGTTGCTTGAGTGCTATACAATGGTGGGCTCTAGCTGGTGAGTTTGTAGCAAATTTGCAATTTTGTTATAACAGATATGTTTTGCCAGCTCTGATTTTTTAGATTTGTGAGTATGGGAGCTGTGCACAGCAGTGTAGAGATTAAGAGGGATTGGGCAATGATACCTTTAGAATTTTTAGGGAAATAATGTTTGTTTTTGTACAGTGTGTGAAGATTGGGGGAAGATGGGCAAAGGCTGCCAGCCTAGTCAAATGGAATTTGATACATAATTCTCTCATTTATATATATAAATGTAAAATACAGGCTTGTGCTCTTAAATGAAATAAAACACTGTAAAATGTGAACTTCACGATTGTTGCAACATTGCCATCTGCTGTAAGGAGAACCAAGCCAAGTATTTCAAATGTTCTTTGAAGTTACAATTATCTAAAAAAGTGGTGCCAAAGCATCTGACTGAACACATTCTTTCTATTGTCTTAATTTAAGGAGTAATTGTTAGAGTATACATGTGAAATGTCTTGTATTGTTGTAGTTTCCTGAGCAGGTGTTAGCCTGCTAAATAATGCAGTTTGTTTACCTGGCAACTCCAGACGAAGTGTCAAAATGATGTAATGTGAATACTGGGAAAACCTAAGTGTCAAAATGATGTAATTTGGGAGGGTCTTAGAAGAGCTGTTTGTTAGTGTTTTTAAAAACTATTGTTCAGTGAGAGACTGAAAGCATTTTGTCTTGGACCATTTCACACTGAGCTAATCGGAGGAAGTGGGAGGAAGGGCTCTGAGCTAACTAATCTGTGATATATAACTTTAAGTATCCTGTGCTTTTTGCTTATTTCTGAGTTATTTATAGCACTTTTATTTTACTCACTGTGTGTGAGGTACTAACTAGAAGTTTCTAGAATTGTTAAGCATCTGGCTGGGTTTGATTGCTCTGGTTTCCTGCTAAGAGTGTATCATATAACTTGTTTGCATTTGAAAGCATTTTCTAGAGTCTCCTTGATCCTTTATCTGTTTAAACATTTCTGCAGTTTTTTTCTACATAAGTAGTGTTGGTAGTGTAGCATTGCCCATATTCAGGCTTGTGTTTTGGGCCTAGTTGTTTGTTAGTAGAGGCTGTGTGTCTGAGCACATGTTCCAGGCCATCATAGCTTAGCCAAAGCCAGTATAGCATTTCAGTGAGAGTAAATTGTTTGTGGTCATTGGCTGACTGGGGTTGCCTGGACTACGCCTTGGAGTAAGCACCTCATTGGTTCTTTCATGCTTTTTTTAAACTTGTTTCAGGTTTCAACTGTGTTACTTAAGAAGTTAACTTGTAAGTGTTTTTGCCATTTCACACTGAGCTAATCAGAGGAAGTCGGAGGAAGGGCTGTGAGCTAACTAATCTGTGATATATAACATTAAGTATTTTTTTTCTTATTTCTGAGTTATTTATAGCACTTTTATTTAAGCATCTGGTTGGGTTTGCTTGTTCTGATTTTTGTTTCGCACCCTCCCTCCCTATTGGTATCCTGTTTTTATACTTGGTGGCTTTGCAGTTGCGCGCCCCTACTCTAAATTTGATCTTTGACACTCCTCCCAGTCGAGTGTTATTACCTCATTCTACCTTATCCAGGGAGAACATTTGAGAAGGCCAATCCAGTTAGCTTCTGCTCCTCCTTTCCCTTTTCCACTTTACAAAAGAAAAATATTTTCTAAGCTTGTTTCCTGCCTTTCCAGTAAGTCATCTAGTTCGGATACAGATTTGCTGTATCCAGGACTGTTTGGAAGCTTCTGAGTCCCCAAGCCTTTTTGTGTTGGAGGGAAGCCTTCCAGCTTAATTTTGTTTCTTAGAGCTAGCTAGTTTTCTAGTTTCAGCACTCAGATCTATTTCTTTGAGCTCCGCACTTGTTCAGAACTCATTGTAAGCACTAAATAAGTTAGAAATTACTACAGCACTCAACTTTCCTCACTTGTCTAGAGTAACACTGTTTTTAGTACTTAATAAATAAGCACCTATCCAGGCATGTCTAAGGGTCAGCTCCCAGTGTTTTCTCCTGTCTACCTGATGAATCTGGGCATCTTGAGGCAATGCAGCAATTGCCTCATGTACGCAGGCAACCCTCTCCTCCTACCATCCAACACTACAACCTGTGAGAGATGCACTTATATAGCCAAACTGGAAGCAAAGCTCTCTTCACCCAAGACTGGACTAGACAGTCAAGAGGAGAAGGTAAACACTTGCACCACACCACACTCATCACATAGTCCCTCAAAACCTACACCACCAAAACACACACACACAAACACAAAACACACACCTACATTTGTAGAGGCTCTTAAACAAATTTACCAAAACAACAGGGACCTCCAAAGCAGAAATGTAAGAAACCTGCTCCCCCCAACATAACCCAAATGACACATAGCCCACAAACTCAGTGTGCCACTCAGCCACAGCCCATAAAGCATAATGTACTCGACACTCTAGTCATAGGTGACTCTATAGTCAGGAACACTGATGTTCCACTCACCAGGCTAAACAAGGAGAAAGTTACTGTTAGCTGCCTGTCAGGTGCCAGGATCTGCCACAAAACCCATGCACTCAGGTCACTCCACAACAAGTACAAATATGACTCTGTCATTGTCCATGTTGGTGTGAATGACCTGAGATGTACCTCGCTGGACCACATGAAAGAGCTGTCCGATCTTGTAGCCCAGGCAGGTATGACCCTAGCCCTGAGTAGCACCCTGTCATCACCCAGAATGATACCACAGTACAAGGACAAAATGATTGACTTCAACAATTGGCTAAGCTTCTGGTGTCATTCTAAGGGGATCCAATATATGTCTGCCTGGGATGACATGATTGACAAACCACTATGCTTTGCCATAAATGGCCTGCACCTGTCGCCCTTGGGATTCCGGGTACTGGCTAAGGTTCTTGCCACCCCAATAATGCCTTTTTTAGGCAACATTCAAATGACAAATTCACCACTGGAACAGGTGCAAGCAAGCAAAATCTAAGGGTAATGCTACTTAATGCTAGAAGTCTAAACCTCAAAATGCACTCACTCGAAGCACTTCTTAAAATGGAGAACATCGACTTCTGTGCAGTGACAGAGACCTTGTTCAAGGCTCCAGATAGCACCTCTGCATTACCAGGCTATAATTTATACCACAGCTTTCAGCCACCTAACCTGGACTGAAGCACTAAAGGCAGAGACGTGTTCATATTCATTAAGGATATCCACACTTCCAGGCTAGTTGCTCAACATAATGTACCCGAGATTATCCAAGTGCAAATAACTCTGGGCAAGACTGCAATCCAAATTATAGCTTGCTAAAGATCCCCCACCATGCCCCAGTATTCCCACTCCTCATTTCTTCATACACTGGAAAATATTAGGGTACATCCTAACTCCCTAATAATGAGCGATTTCAACTACCCCACCATTAACTGGGAAAACTACTCATGCACCAACTCTTGTGCTCAACGTTTTCTGGAATTTGTAAATTCCAATGCCTTGGATCAACTTATCCACATCCCCACTGGGGCAGCAATATCCTAGACCTACTCACTACCAACATGGGCAACCGGTGTTCCACACCAGAGGTCAAATCCTCGTTGGTTAGATCTGACCAAAAGAAAATCACCCTAGACATCCACGTCCCACCCCCACCCCCATTAGGGAAACCACCGTAAGAAATTTCTCCAAAGCCAACTTCACGCTTCTTAAGACAGAAGCGGCAAACTTCACGACACCCATGCTGACGGACAATAGAGGTATGACTGCTGAATCATATACTGCTGCACTTTATAAGCACTTACCCAAGTGCATGGATCATGCAATCCCTAACAGAACCAAGATGCTATCCTCAAAAAAAAAAAAGGAAGCCAATCTGGTGGTCCCTTGCTATAAACACACTCTACAACAGAGGAAAGAAAGTGTTGCAAAAAATAATAAAATCCCATGATTGGAAGAACTCTGTGGTCAGCCTCAGTAAGAAGCTAAGATCCCTCATAAAATCCTCCAAAGCTAGTTACAAAAACAAAATTGCCACTGATTCCAAAGACAGCCACAAAGCATCATATAGCTATGTCAAGAATCTCAATGGCAACACTCAGATCTGCTCTGAGTTTCAGCACAATGTCACTAAATATACAGAACCAACTGATATTGCCAACATCCTGGCAAATAGGTTAAGTGCTAACTTTACCCCTCTCTCATCTCCTAAAGGGCACATCTCTATACCGGAAGAATGCAAAGTTCCTGTAATCACGGCTGCACAGGTACAAAACACACTCTCCAAAGTCAAGAACACAGCATCCATGGGACCTGACAACATCCCAGGCTGCATTCTGCATGAACTACAGAATGAACTGGCACCCCACCTAAGTACCATGTTCAATCATAGCCTCACCTCAGGATTTGTGCCCACTGAATGGTGCACAGTAACAGTTATCCCACTCCAGAAAGGGGGAGCCACCACGGACCCTGGGAACTACTGCCCCATTAGCCTGATGAGCCTGGTCTGCAAGGCTATGGAACGTATCATCATGGAACTTCTAAACAATGAGATTGGTAATCTCCAAACTCTGGACCCTACCCAATTCAGGTTTGTAAAAGGCAGATTATATCCCCTAAATCTCGTAGACTTCTTTGAAGTGGTCACCAAAGCCGTAGATGAGGATAAGGTGGTTCACACAGCCTATCTAGATCTCGCCAAGGCTTTCAACACCTTCCCCCAGTCTGGAATTATAGATAAACTCACTAAACTAGGTATAAATCCCTATGTCACAAGATGGGTTGCCAACTAGGTCACTGACAGAACCCACACTGTGAAAGTAGCAGACTCTAAATCCAACTTCAGACCAGTGACAAGTGGAGTACCACAGGGTTCAGTCCTAGGTCCTCTTCTGTTTGGTATCTACTTCTCTGAAGTACAGGCTCACATAGAAGGTCTTTGGCTAACAAAGATCACAGATGACTGCAAACTAGGAGCCATAATCAAAACTCCTAACGATGTGGATATGCTACAAATGGCCTCACTGAGACAGATGCCTGGTGTCAAAGCCATGGCTTCAAGCTCAATGCCAAAAAGTGCATTGTCATCTCTTTTGGTAAAAACTCTGTACCCATGAACTACCACATAGGCAGTAGTCTACTTAACACTGATAGTGTGATAAGAGACCCTGGGACACAGGTGGACAGTAGTCTCTCCTTTGATAATCACATTGCCACAGTAGTCAGGAAATCCTTCTACATGGCACACCTCATCACAAAAGGTTTCTCATCCAGGAAAAGAGGTCATTGTTCCCCTCTACTCATCACTCATTAGACCCATTATAGAGTGCAATGCCCCTTTTGGTATATACCTCAGAAGCCATCTACAACAACTGGAAAGACCACATAAATACCTCAAAAAGAGGATTACCAGCCTCAAACAGATGCCCTACACAGACCTTCTCAAAAAACTCCAGCTTTACTCTGTCGCATATCACCTACTCAGAGGCAATCTCTGCCTAACATACAAAGCTATATCAAACCCAGAGCTGTTGGACATGCTCCACGTAAAGAAATCCCAATCCCTCAGAGCTACACACTTTAGGGACCTGAACCTTGTCACCACAATAAACAGAACAAGCTGGAGGGATAGATTACTGTCCCAGAGACGTCCCATACCCTGGAACAAACTACCTATCTATATCAAACAATGTTCATCATTAGCAGTCTTAATGCAAAATCTTGATGATTGGATGAAAGATAGGAAATTCACCCTGGGGGTCAGTTATGTGGCTCTGCTCAACAGGGGCACAGGAAAATAATCTTTTTGGGTGGCAAAAGCCAGGGTACCATTTGGCTAGGCTTATATAGGCCCTAGGGCCAATAGCCTGGTACCTACCTATGAACCCAGCACTGCTTATGCTCTTTATTTATGTAAGAAGGATTATAGCACTGTGTTTTCTCTTAAGATTAGCTAAAGATTCGAAAGTTAGATTGTGTTTTTCTTTGACATCAGACCTGTCCTACTGTATTGTTTTAACTTTCTGTGTTATCTCTGAACTCTTAGATATCTCTATGGTGAAGTAGTATTGTCTTGTGGTTTTAATTATTTTGTATTAAATATTTTAAAAACATTTACCTGTGGCTGGTTTGTGTAGAGACATAGTAAGCTCTAGAGTACATTACATATTTATAAAATATTGTAATACGCCACTCTAATAAGCCTTAGACTGAATAGTCACATTACCAGTTGGATAATAATATTGCACAGTGATAATTGGACACCCTTTTAAGGGACTTTGGGTAGCTGATAATTTTTAGCTGGTGATGGCTGAAATTACTACTGTATAGTCTGGGTAAAGGGGCACAGCTGGATAATCTGTGTCAGCCTTTCCAAAGAGTGTCTGTGAAGTTGTATAAATACTTATCTCAAAGTGTGGGTGTCTGTCAGCTACCTGGGCAGGGACATGAAGCACTGTTTGTACAGAGACGGTACTGGAGGTTAGCTTGCCATCTAGGCTGAGATCTGGCCCCTATAGTTATGCCAGTGGGGAGTCTTATTGGGGACCTAGGGAGCAACCAGCCCCAGAATGACTGTGATCTCTGTGTGCACTTAAGGAAAATTGTACTTTGCTGTGTGTATCTGTTATCCTTTTCTCTTATGAGATGCACTACCTGGTGTTAGTGGTAAGGACTGGGGCTCCTTGAGTGGGTGGCCAGGGCACGGCCGTCACATTGTGGTTTGCAGTGGTGGGATAAGATATCCTCACATATCTGTTTGGCAGTGGTGTGGGTAGAGTGAATCCTGTAGCTTATGTACAGTAATCTCTGAAGGTGTTTTGTACTCTAAATCAGCAACACAGTGTATACTCAGAGTTCAGATCACAATTGGTTTATTTCTTTTGTTAGCTTAGTTAGTCAGGGTGAGCAGGCAGCGTGTCAGCACAGGAGTATGGAAAGCTGACAAGGAGCCAGCTGGTGGAGATGTGCCAGGCTAGGGGACTGGTGCATGAAAACCTGACTAAGGCAGACCTGATTGCAGCCTTGGGTACAGCTGCAACAGAAATCAGTATCCAGGAGGACAATCAGACTGGCAGTGGAGATACAATATCCTTGGAGAATTGGCAGCTCAAACTTTCTGCAGTGGACTTAAAAATCCAGCTGGAGCTAAAGAGACTTGAGTTGGAGGCCAGGCGTTTGGAGATAGAAGCTGAGGAAAAGGACCATCAGAGGAAGCATGAGGGGGAAATGCTGACTCTTCACCAGAGTCATGGAGGTAATGAAGAATGGAGTAACTGGACCCCAGAAGCACAACAGGTCAGTAAATTTCTTCTGCAATTTAAAGAGGGGGATAACTTTGATAGTTTCATTCACATGTTTGAAAGGGTATGCAAACAGTATAGTGTTGACCAAAGGGTCTGGGTACGGTTCCTGACCCCCTTACTCCATGGGAAAGCTGTAACTTGTATATCACAAATGTCTGACTCTGTCTCTTTTGATTATACTGCTACAAAGAAATGTCTGTTAGATTGCTTTAAGCTAACACTTGAAATGTATAGGAAAAAGTTTTGTGAGCATAGATGCAAGGCAGATGAACATGTATGTGAATATGTTGCTGAACTGAGCACTTATTTTCATAGCTGTGTGAGTGGATGTCAGGTCACCACTTTTGAAGGGCTGTCAGACCTTTTGGTGAGGGAACAAGCCCTTAGCACTTTGTCTGAGGACATAAGGATCTGGTTAGATGATAGACAGTGTGTTACTTCAGATGAGTTGGGGAAGGAGGGAGACCTATACCTGGCCAGCAGGACAGTCCTGCACAGTAAGGGAACCCCCATTACTGCCCATGGGTCTAAAGGAGCCCATGGTGGGTAGCACAGACTGTCCCAACAGAATCTGCTAGTAGCAAGGGAAGCCACTAGTCCAGGTACACATCCAGGAACTAGGGTGAAATGTTTTGAATGCAACCAGTGGGGCCATGTGGCATACAGATGTCCATGGAGGCAAGGTGGGGAACCAAACGTGAGGGAGCCAGTAAGTGGGAAAGACAAAATGCCAGTAGTAGGTTGTCTTGAGAAAACAGTGGTATGGAACTACCATCCTGCAGATGTCCTGAGAGGGCAGGATTTGGATGAGGCAGTACTATGTACTTATGCAATTACATGCAGTAAGGCTAGGAGACAAGCATGTGGGTCTGGTAGCCTGGGAGAGACCCAGACAGACTGCATACTTGCAGCTAGGACTGCTGAAGTGGTTACTTCAGGGAGTGAGCTATGCTGTAGCAGTGAGACTGAATATGAGCCACAGCTGCTTGTGGGTACTGATGTTCCCTTGGACAGGGTAACTGCAAAGGTAGAGGTTAGTATAAGTACCCAGGCTGACAGTGAGGCATCACTGTCAGAGGATGCCAGACTTCCAGTGGAATTGGGAGCTGGGAAGGGTTACAAGGAGAAAGTTGAGACAGGCTCAGCTCTCAGAACCTACATTGCAAGGCCTGAGACAGGTAGCTAAGGAGGCACCTGATTATCAAGGGGAGGGGGAATCTGTATACTGGGACAAAGGGTTACTATTCAGAGAGTGGACCACTGAGGGAAGGCTAGAAGGTGAGAGCGTACAGCAGTTGGTAGTGCCTAGAGCTTACCATCTAGCGCTTCAAGCCATAACCCATGATATTCCCTTTGCAGGTCATATGGGCATAAAATGTACAAAGAGGCATATTATGCAAAACGTCTATTGGCCTGGAATTTTCAGAGATGTAACAGGGTACTGCAGGACCTGTGAGCAGTGCCGAAAGGTAGGCAAGGCAGAGACAAGGTGAGAGCTCCTTTGATGCCTTTGCCTGTGATTGAGGAGTGATTTCAGAGGGTAGCTATGGATATTGTGGGTCCTCTGAGTACCCCAAGTTCCACAGGGAAAAAGGTATATCCTAGTGGTAGTAGATTATGCTACACAAAACCTGAGACAGTGGCTTTGTCCTCCATTGAGGCAGAGAAGGTGGCAAATGCTTTGCTAGAGATTTTCAGAAGGGTAGGTTTCCCAAAAGAAATACTGATTGACCGAGGTGCCAATTTTATGTCAGACCTGCTGGCTTGTCTGTGGAAGTCCTGTGGGATGAAGCACATGAAGACACCCCCCCACCATCCCCAGACTAATGGTCTTGTTGAGAGGTTAAACTCTACAATCAAGTCCATGTACTGGCATTTGCAGATCAGTTTAAGAGGGAGCGGGACAAATATTTGTCCCATCTGTTGTTTGCTTACAGAGAGGTTCCCCAGGAATCCACAGTTTTTTCACCCTTTGAGTTGCTGTATGGGCATAGGGTGAGCTGACCTCTAGATTTAATTTGAGACGAGTGGGAATGTGAGTGTGAGTGTGAGTCTCACAAGGAGTCTGTTGTGGCATACATCCTAAACCTCAGGACAAGACTCTGGGAATTCATGGGCTTGGCTCAGGAGAAGCAGAAGCCCAACAACAGAAAAAGGTGTGTTGTGACAGGAATGCTCGAGCTAGAGAATATGCTGTGGGGCAGCAGGTAATGGTTCTCATTCCTGTCAGACACAACAAGCTCCAAGCAGCTTGAGAGGGACCCTACAAGATGGTAAGAAAGGTAAGTGATGTTAACTACATGGTTGAAGTGCTAGGTAGATGGCAGGGGCACAAACTGTACCATGTTAACATGATGAAACCTTACCATGATAGGGAAGCCCTTGTGCTGAGTATTTGCAGTGAATTTCAGGAGGAGTCTGAGGGTGATCTGGGGACTGATCTCCTCAGTGAGGCTCAGGCTGACACCTCGGTGGAAGGGGTAGCAAGGTTCCAGCAGCTATCTCCTACCCAGGTTTGAGAAATCCAAGCAGTGTTGCAGGAATTTGGGGACATACTCACTGGAAACCAGGGAGCACCCACCTGGTGCAGCACCAGGTGGATATAGGACCCCAAAGGTCTATTAGGCAGGCCCTTTATAGGGTGCCTGAGAGAGTCAAATAGACTCTGTGGGAAGAGGTACAGGAGATGTTGGAACTAGGGGTGATTCAAGAGTCCAACAGTCCCTGGGCCTCACCAGTGGTGTTGTTGCCAAAGAAGGATGGCAGCACCAGGTTCTGTGTGGATTACAGGAAATTAAATAGTCACACAGAGTCAGATGCTTACCCCATGCCTAGAACAGATGAGGCTGTAGAGCAGCTGGGTGGGGCTAAGTATCTTACAACTATTGATCTTACCAAGGGTTACTGGCAGGTGCCTTTGACTCCCAGTGCTAGAGAGAAGTCAGCCTTTGTGACTCCTTTTGGCTTGTATGAGTTCAGAAAGACGACATTTGGATGAAGAATGCCCCAGCAACTTTCCAGACTCTGGTGGATAATATCCAAGCAGGAGCACGAGGGTTTGCCCTTGCTTACCTAGATGATATTACAATCTACAGCCATTCCTGGCCAGAGCACCTTCAGCATGTCTGGGAGGTGCTGGGCAGACTACAGAAGGCAGGGCTGATCATTAAGCTGAGCAAATGCCAGGTGGGTATGGCAGAGATCTCCTACCTAGGACATAGAGTGGGAAGTGGTAAGATAAGGCCAGAACCTGCCAAAGTGGAAGCTATTCAGGTATGGCCTGCACCTGTTACCAAAAAGCAGGTGAGGGCATTCTTAGGGATAGCAGGGTACTACAGAAAGTTTGTCCCCAGTTATAGTACCATAGCTGCTCCCCTCACAGACCAGACAAGGAAGAACAGGCCAGATAAGGTGGTGTGGACCGCAGCATGTGAGCAGGCATTTCAGAAGTTAAAAGATGCTTTGGGAGGACCCCCCTGTGTTAGCCAGTCCAGAATACAGCAAAGAATTTGCTATACAGGTGGATGTGTCGAACCATGGGGTGGGGGCTGTACTTAGCCAGATTTCTTCAGAGGGAGAAGAGCACCCAGTGGTTTATTTCAGTTGTAGGCTCCAACCCAGGGAGGAATGCTATGCAGATGTAGAAAAAGAATATCTAGCTGTAGTGTGGGCATTGCAGAAACTTCAGCCTTATCTGTATGGAAGAAATTTCACTGTAATGACAGATTGCAACCCTCTATTATGGTTAAACAGAGCCAGTTAGCAAAATGGCAAATTGCTAAGATGGAGCCTAGGGGTTGCAAGCATATGATATATCAGTGCAGCACCGCAGTGGAAGTAGCAATGCCAGTGCAGATGGGCTCTCAAGACAGGGAATGGGGTGAGTTACACCCAGATAGCCCTAACCCTCTCAAGCGGCATTTATCAAGGGTCACTTGGAAAAACCATAGCACCACCACTGCCTTACTCTCCTTTACTAACACTATCCTTCAGCATAAAAAGCATTTGACATGGTCCCACACAAACAACTCATCTCTGTCCTCAATAACCTATCCTTCTCTCAGTCAGTCACCAACTGGTTTCAGAGTTACCTGTCTGACTGCCAACAATCCATTGTATGGCAGAATGACATATCTCCACAACTACCTGTCTCTATAGGTGTTCCCCAAGGATCCATCCTTGGACCCCTACTCTTCTCTATTTTCACCAGTAATCTAGCCTCTGTTACTAACCATGGCACACTCATACAATACGCAGATGACTCAATCATCATCTGCTCAGCCCAGTCCCTACCCAAACTGCAAAAAGTCACACACAAAGCCTTTTCCTCTGTTAAAACTTGGTTATCCGATGCCCAGTTAATGCTCAACCCAAACAAAACTAAACTACACATCTTCCAACCCACCAAACATACTCAAAACAACTCTCACTTTACCATTACAGCAAAAGACAACACCACTATACACCCAACAGAACACACCAAATTGCTAGGAGTGGAAATAGACAATAAATTAAAATTTGACATTCACATATCCATGACCATAAAAAAAAGTCCACAAAAAACTAGGAGCGTTATACAGAAATAAGTAACTTCTCACCAAAGCAACAAAGATTTCAGTAGCAAATTCCCACCTCATCTACCCTACTTTATGCCTCTCCAATATATACCAACCTAAAGCTATGCGATCTAAACAAGCTAGAGACCTGCTGCAACAAAATCGCCAAATTCGCCACAGGGGCATCCTACCATAGTCATCACTGTCCCTCACTTGCTGAACTAGGCTGGCTTGAACTCCCTCACCTCCTTCAATGGTATCAACTCTCACTTGCCCACAAACTAGTAAACCATCCACTAAATGTCCCATCCCTCCAGAATCTACTCCAACCCTATCGCACCACCAGACCACTAAGATCCAGCAACAAAAATCACTTGCAGATCACTAAAGCCAATAACTCTGCTGGTGAAGCACTATTCTCTTGTGCCATAGCCAAATTATGGAACTCCCTCCCACCTACAATTACCTCCATACCATCATGCACCCACTTCAAAACTTTACTAAAAGCACACCTAAAAATATGCTGGCTATGCCCTTGCAACTCCCACTCTAATATCACCCAACCCATCCAACCACTACCTTTCTTTCCACCCCACTAACTACCTTGATTATAGCAAGCTCGGATGCTCATAAGCCTACTACTTATTATACAGCAGGAACTTCTTATTGTAACAATTGTTAATGTCTGTTATGTACTTCGCAGATAAAGATTCTAGTTGTCTACTGATGTACTATGTTCTTCATCTGTAACTATGTTTAATTAATTGCTATGTTAATCAAATTGTTAATCACTATGTAAATCCAGTGTAACTGTCTGTATATTTTAACTGTGGAGCTTTTCTCCCCGGGCCTTCGTTGAAAATGGACCTACGTCCAGTCAGACACTCCCGGTCAACAAATGTAAATAAATAAACAAAACTAGCTTGAGTTCTCTGGGGGGGGGGTGAAGATTGGGGAAAGATGGGCGAAGGCTGCCAGCCTAGTCAAATAGAATTTGATACATAATTCTATCATTTGTATATATAAATGTAAAATACAGGCTTGTGTTCTTAAATGAAAGAAAACACTGTAAAATGTGAACTTCAAGATTGTTGCAACATTGCCATTTGCTGTAAGGAAAACCAAGTCAAGAATTTCAAATGCTCTTTGAAGTTACAATTATCTAAAAAAAGTGGTGCTGAAGCGTCTGGCTAACACATTCTTTCTATTGTCTTAACTTAAGGAATAATTGTTAGAGTATACATATGAAATGTCTTTTATTGTTGTAGTTTCCTGAGCAGGTGTTAGCTTGCCAAATAATGCAGTTTGTCTGGGAACTCCAGACTAAGTGTCAAAATGATGTAATGTGAATACTGGGAAAGCCTAAGTGTCAAAATGATGTATTTGGGGGGGCCTTAGCAGAGCTGTTTGTTAGTGTTTTTAAAAATTATTGTTCAGTGAGAGACTGAAAGCATTTTTTTCTTGGACCATCAAACCCAGCACTACGTTTGCTCTTTATGTATGAAAGTAGGATTATAGCACTGTGTTTTCATTTAAGATTAGCTAAAGATTAGAAAGTTAGATTGTGTTTTTCTTTGACATCAGACCTGTCCTACTGTATTGTTTTAAGTTTCTGTGTGATCTCTGAACTCTTAGATATCTCTGTGGTGTAGTAGTATTGTCTTGTGGTTTTAATTATTTATTATTAAATATTTTAAAAACCTTTACCTGTGGCTGGTTTGTGTAGAGACAAAGTAAGCTCTAGAGTACATTGCATATTTATAGAGTATTGTAATAAGCCACTCTAATAAGCCTTAGACTGAATAGTCACATTACCAATTGGACAGTAATATTGCACCATAATAATTGGACACTCTTTTAAGGGCCTTTGGGTAGCTGATAATTTTTAGTTGGTGATGGCAAAAATTACTACTGTATAGTCTGGGTAAAGGGGCACAGCTGGAGAATCTGTGTCAGCCTTTCCCATAATTTTCTGTGAAGTTGTATAAATACTTATCTTAAAGTGTGAGTGCGTGTCAGCTACCTGGGCAGGGACACGAAGCACTGGTTGGACAGAGAAGGTACTGGAGGTTAGCTTGCCAGCTTGGCTGAGATCTGGACCCTATAGCTATGCCAGCGAGGAGTCTTATTGGGGACCTGGGGAGCAAGGGAGCAACCAGCCCCAGACTGACTGTGATCTCTGTGAGTGCTTAAGGGAAATTGTACTTTGCTGTTTGTATTTGTTATCCTTATATGAGATACCCTCCCTGGTGTTAGTGGTAAGGTTTGAGGCTCCTTGATTGCTGGACCAGGACATGGCCATAACACAGTGTTCCTAGTTTTTTATGTAATTTTTTTACTGTTTGTGAAATGTGAATCTGAAATTTTAAGCTGCAATCAATGTTGACATCTAAGAGTTTGTTGTGTGGAGATGGGGATATGATGGTGTTGTTTAGTGATACAATGTTGAAAGCGTTGGTGGGTAAGGCTGAGTTAGAGGGTTGGAAAATCATAAGTTTGTTGTTTTTTTGGGGGGGGTTAAAATTAGTTGAGCATTTGTAAGCCAGGTGTCAACTGCTAGGAGGGATTGTTGTTAAATTATGCAGTTCTTGGATTGAGGGGAGCAGCACATATCACTGTCAAATTGTCTGCATATAGGATGAGAGATGCTCGTGGGGTTTAAGTGTGTAGGTTATTTGTAAATATTGAGAATAGTAGTGGGCCTAAGACTGAGAATTGGGGGACACCTAGAGTCACTGGTAGAAGGGGTGACAAAGTCTAATGCCAAGAGACTGCTTGCTGGAATCCAGTATGGTAATCCTGGAACCAGGCAAGAGTAGCTTGGCAAAAGTCTTGTTCAGAGAGAATGTTTAGAAGCTTACTATGGGAAACCATTTTTAAGACTTTTGATAGGTCAAGGAAGGTAGAGGATATGTAATTATTGTTGTTCCGGTGATAGTTGACAGTATTGATGAATGCCATTAGAACAGTTGAAGTACTATGAAATGCTCAAAAGCCATTTTGAGTGTTTGTTAAACGTTTGTTGGTATGCAGGTAATCAGAAACTTGCATGTGAATGATTATTTCAGTATTACCATAACAAATGTTTTGTCTTTTGTCTAAACATGTTGATATGATCCCTAACAGAACTTTCAAACAAATAAGAATGATTTTTAAGATGGAAAATTGTATTAATGATTTGTTTAACAAGGTTTTGCAAAAACAGGGGTTCCTTATTTAAAGAATCTTAAGTCAGACAGTCAGAATAATGTTCTCAAGACAGATTAGATAATGGTGTAGAGTAGATGAATTATGTGAAAACAGAGATTCGGTGAAATACTTTATAATAAAGATAATAAGTATGTGGTAAAAGATAGAAAAATACAATGCTGCATTACTTATTTATTGTTTTGTGTAGTTCTATTATTTCAGCATTTAAAGACAAACCTAGATTCTAAGTAATGATTCAGTGAGCTACTGAGAACTCTCTGACAAAACAGAACCAAATCATATACTTATAATCAGCATTAGAAGATGACATTTCCATAGCATCGTAGGATTCTAGGACGTTACTAGCCTAATGGCCCTAGGGTTCTTACAAGCCTAGCCAAGTTCTACCCTTATTTCCATGAGCAGCACTAATTGCCCCTGTCCAAGTTAGACACAATTGGATTACCCATGCACTCATCCAGACTGCATTTGAAGAGGGCAAGTGAGGTGCTCTGTTTAACATGAAGTGGAGTCCATTCCAACAGTGTGATAACCTCTGGGAGACAAACTTGTCCCTCCAGCAGGTTCTATTAATGTCACATATAAGGTTAAGGTCTTTAGAGCGAGTAACCTGTGTACCATTTGACTTGCGGATATGCAGCATTTCCTTGTTTGCTGTTTCTTTGTTTTTGAGTTGGTTCTGTACTTCTTCCTGATGGGTACAGCTGCTTCAATGCAGCTATTAACATGCATTTTTTTGGGATTCTGTGAACAGTTCTGCATAAGCAACAGTGTTCTCAGGGTTTATGAGGGTTTGAGATTTTGCCAGGTTATCATTTAATAGCAGGGGGTTAGCCTTAGAGTAGTTCCTGAATATTCCAGGGTTAGCTGTGGTTCCAGGTTTTATTTATGTTATACCACACCATAAAGGAGGTAGCTCCACTGAGCTGTCAAACTTCAGACCCATAGCTATTCTGTCACCGCTGGCTAAAATTATGGAGAAGTGCATCCATAAATAACTCCTGCACTACCTTATCCAGAACAATCTGTTGGCTAGCTCTCAGCATGGCTTTAGGCCATTCCATCGTAATACCTCAGCCCTCCTCTCCTTCTCTGATGCCATAAACAAAACAATAAACTAACCTCAGACCTCTTTCTTGATCTCTCCAAAGTCTTTGATATGGTTAACCACCAAAAGCTCATCCATACTTTGAAGGCTTTCTCCTTAGATAACCATGCTCTCCAGTGGTTTCAATCCTACCTATGTGGTAGACAACAGGCAGTCTTATGGCAGGGCAAACTATCCTCCCTTCTACCCATCACCCTAGGAGTCCCCCAGGCCTCTATACTAGGACCCCACCTTTTATCTATATTAATGACCTCCACTCTGTCATCCCAAATGCAACCTGCATTCAATATGCAGATGACTCCACTTTAATCTGCTCAGCCATCTCAAAGACAAAACTAATGATATTGTCCCAGAATACATTTAACACTGTTGAAAATTGGCTCTCTAATCATCATCTGATCCTAAACCCTAACAAAACAAAGCTGCTACTCCCCCCCCCACTCATAGGTCCTCATCACTATTATTTACCATTAAATCTAATAATGGCACCATTATCTCCCCAGAAGCCCAAACTAAACTCTTAGGTGTTGTAATAGATAACCTTAAATGTGATATGCATGTCATCCAACCTATCAAAACCATTAATAAAAAACTTGGCTCCGTTTATAAGATTAAACCTTTTCTTAATCTACTTGGTAGAACTGCTATTACCCATTCCCATCTACTCTCTATCCATCTCTATGCCTCCCCTTTATTCACCAGTCTGAACAAATCCAGCCTTAGAAAACTCTCTAGCTGTTATAACCACATTGCTAGATTTGCCACAGGCACGGCATTTAAGAAACATCACTGTCATAACCTAAATCTTCTAGGGTGGCTTGAATTACCTAGCCTACTTCAATACAACCAGCTTATAGGTTCATAGGTTCATACTAGGCTATTTGCCCTAGGGCATTTATAAACCTAGCCAGAATGTGTTTGGCTTTTGCCACCCATTTTAAATTAATTTTGCTATGCCCTTTTTCAAGGTTAAACCTATGATCTCCCATCCACTCATTAAGATTCCTCTTGAAGAGAGTCAATGAGGGACTCTGCCTAACCTGGACTGGGATTTTATTCCAGAGTGAAGGGAGCCTCTGGGTTATGAATCTGTCCCTCCAGCATGTCCTATTTATTTCAGTGCTGAGGTTCAAGTCTCTCAAGCACATAGCTCGATGGGATTTGGATTTTCTGAGGTGCAGCATGTCCATTAATTCCGGGTTGGACATGGCTTTATACGTCAGGCACAGATTGCCCCTGAACAGGTGGTATGCCACTGAGTAGAGCTGGAGTTTCTTTAACCGGGCAGCATATGGCATCTGTTTGAGCCCTTTGATCCTCTTGGTGAGGTACTTTTGGGGTCTTTCCAGTTGCTGCAGGTGTCTGGTAAGGTACATCCCAAAAGGGGCATTGTACTCAATTATTGGCATGATGAGGGATGAGTAAAGAGGCACGATGACCTCCCCTGATCTAGATGTGAATCTGTTCATGATTAGGTGGGCTATATAAAATGTTTTTCTAACCACTTTGGCCACGTGGTTGTCAAATGAGAGACTGCTATCAACTTGGGTCCCCAGGTCCCTAATTACTTCTTCTGTACTTAATGGATTGCCACCTATGTGGTAATTTGTGGGCACTTTGTTTTTGCCAAAGGGGATGACTATACACTTTTTGGCGTTTAGCTGGAGGCCATGGCTCTGGCACCAGTTGTCTGTTTCTATGAGGCCCTTTTGGAGGATGCTTGTGTCAGCTGGAGAGTCGATTATGGTGCCCAGTTTGCAGTCATCTGTGAACTTGGTCAGTCACAGTCCTTCCGTGTTGGCCTGTACCTCCGAGAAATATATACCGAACAAGAGAGGCCCCAGGACTGAGCCTTGTGGGACGCCACTTGTAACTGGTTTGGAGTCTGACATGGCTCAAACAATTCTAACCATGTGGGTTCTGTCCTTGAGCCAGTTTGCAACCTATATCTAGTGACATAGGGGTTTATATTTAAGCTGGTGAGCTTATCTATAATGCCCGAGTGGGGTATTGTATCGAAGGCTTTTGTGAGGTCCAGGTAGGCTGTGTGGACCACCTTCTCCTCATCAATGGCCTTGGTGACTGTTTCAAAGAAATCAACCAGGTTTAAGAGGCAGGATCTGCCTTAACAAAGCCGAACTGAGTAGGATCCAGTGTCTGTAGGTCCCTAATATCTTTATTTATGAGGTCCATGATGATCCTTTCCATAGCTTTGCAGACCAAGCTAGTCAGACTTATGGGGCAATAGTTTCCAGGATCCGTTGAGGCACCACCTTTGTGGAGAGGGACCACTGTTGCTGTACGCCACTCTTTGGGTACATATCCTGTAGTAAGGGTGAGACTGAACAGTAGTTTTATGTTTGGGTTTAGCTCTTCATGGAGTTCATGTAGGACGCAGCCTGGGACACCGTCTGTTCCCATTGATGCTATGTTTTTTGCTTTGGAGAGGGCGGATCTTACCTGAGCATCTGAGATGTCAGGGGGGCAGCTCTCTGCTGGGATAGATATTTGTCCTTTTGGTGGGGAGGGAGGGGAGAAGTTTGCGCTGAACCTGTCAGCTAGGATGTTGGCAATGTCTGTGGGTTCGGTGTATTTTTTTGTCATTTTGGACTAATTCTGAGCATATCTGGGAATTCCAACCCAGGTTCCTAACATAACTAAAGAAAGCCTTGTGATTATCCTTAGTGTCCTGTGCAATTTTTCCCTCAAAGCTGGCCTTAGACGATTTTATGCGTGCCCGTAGTTTTTTGCTAATACTGATCAGAGATGCCTTCCCTTTTTGGGATTTTGCTCTATCATTTAGTAGCTTCCTCCTTCTATTGTATAGTTTGTTTATGGCTGGGGTCCACGAGACAGGGCGTCTGCCTTTGGAGGATTGGGTCTTGGTTTTATTTGGGATTGCATGATCCATGCATTCCTGAAGGTGTTCATAGAATGCATTTATAAAGGATTCTGCGGTCTGGGGCGTATTTTCCACAGGCCCGGGGGCTTTGAAGGATTCCACCTTGGTTTTGAGGAGTGTGAAATTTGCTTTAGAGAAGTTTTTTACTGTGGTTTTCTGGGCAGGAGGTGGGGTCGGGATGTGAATATCCAGTGAGATTAGTTTATGGTCTGATCTTAAAAGTGAGAGATACACTTCTGGTCTGGAGCATAGAGTCCCCATGTTGATGATGATCAGGTCCAGTATGTTTTCCCCTCTTGTGGGAGTGGTAACAAGTTGTTCCATAGCATTTGAGTTTATAAATTCTAGGAACCTTTGGGCTAGGGTGTTGGAGCTAGAGTAATGCTCCCAGTCTATGCTTGGGTAGTTGAAGTCACCCAATATAATGGTGTTTGGAGAGACCTTCATATTTTCCAGTGTTCTCAGGAAGGCTGAGTGGGGTTCCTGGGTTTGGGAGGGTGGTCTGTAGCAGGCTATAAACTGGAAGGCAGTTTTACCCACTGTTAGTTGCACATGTATAGTCTCTGATGCTTCGTGCTGTGCCACCAACCTGGAGGTGTGGGTATCTTTGACGAATATTGATACTCCCCCTCCTTTTGTGGTTCGGTCCAAGTTTTGGGGCTGAAAAGCATGGTATGAGGTATAACCTGGTAGTGCTGGGGTGCTCTCAGGAGCCTTGAACCAGGTTTCTGTTTCAGCATAGTAGCATCTAAAGTACTCAGCCAACCTGAAAATACGCCTGCACTTAAAAACATCATTAGCTCCTACGGTAACCTCAGGCCACTTCACTCATCTAACAGACTGCTGGTTCAAACATTTAAAACCAATAACTCAGCTGGGGACTCCCTGTTTGCCAGTCTCTGTCAGCAAAACTTGGAACTCCTTACCTGCTGACCTTACTCTAGTATCCTCACTAACTCAATTCAAAAAAAGTCTCAGAAAACATTTTAAGACACACTGGTTATGTCCTTGTTCTAATCATGACTAGCTCTTTTGTATAATTGTGTACCAAACAGTACTTTATACTACATACAAGTTGTGACATAATTGTTAGTTTAGATACTTATATAAGTTTAATAATGATAGAATGTATAACTTGCTTGAATGAACAGTGTGTAAACTATTTGTAAAATGTATTGATATGATTTTTCTTGTATTATTTTTTTCTGTATGTTGTGTTTGGAGCTTTTCTCCCTGGGCCTCCACTGAAAATGGACATGTATCCAGTCGACTAACCCGGTCAACAAAAATAAAATAAAATAAATAAATAAAATAATAATAAATAAACAATATGGGCTATGCAGCACTCTCCCATATTAGGAAGGACCATATCCACTATGGTTGCACTCCTTGTTGGTGTATTGACAATTTGGTCAAGGGAGTTTGTGTTTACAAAATCCAGGAATCTCTGTGCCTGTACTTTTGGTGTCATATATGATTCCCAGTTAATAGTGGGGTAATTAAAGTCACCCATAAATATGGTATTGTGTTGGATAGTGAGTGTTTCCAATAAGTTTAAATACATGGTATGAGTTACCCTGAGTTATAGAGGAGGACCTATAGCTTGCAAAGAAGGGGTACTGGATTTTGTCTATGGTGATTTGAATGTGTAGAGGCTCAAATGCATTGTCCTGTTTGACCAGCCTTGAGGTATATTTATTTTTGAGGTAAATTGAGACACCTCCACCTTTAGTCTCTGTCTGTGTAGTAACTAGTCTAAATGTGAAGAAGGCATTATAACTCTGCACTGTTGGTGTGCTCTCCACAGTTTTAGACCAACCCCCGGATTCTGCAAGCCTTGCATGGCATGCAGGATTAGTGCAGGAGCTCCAGCAGGCAATATATCTGCCGTATGATCCAGGAATAACCTGTAGGGGTGTGCACGAGTGTTCCTGCACAAGTCCTGCATGGACTCAGCCCCTGTATGCAAATTACCCCATTTGCAGGAGAAATCCATGCAAATGAGGTGAATCTGTGATCCAGGAAGCTAGAAACTAGCCGTGCAGGACTAGTGTAATCTGCAGAAATGTACTCCACCAGTAACGAAGTACATTTCTGCAAATTACAAAACGGAGCCATGACAGCTCCAAATAAAGGGTAGATATCATTTAGAAAGCAAGCCAATGGCCACGTATAAGGCCATTGGCATGCAAAACAGTTGAAAAAAAAATGAACTTCTATTTTTTTTTAGCTGATCTCAGCTGTTTAAGTGTAGGGCAGTGGTGTGCAAATGGGATTGGGGAGAAAATAAGAAAATAAACCTAAAATAAGCTTTCTAACTAAAATCACTATTCTACCATTATAGTCAATGGCAGGCAGAAGACAACATGGCCAGTGAATAGTGGTTGCTAAGGGGGGGATGCTCAGTGTGAGACATAACTATGCATTAGCAGGCAATCCTATGCAAATGATGGGAATGATAGTGAATCCCAAATTTCCCCTGCATGCTCATCAGCTCCCAGCAGTGTAAGAGCAGGAATAGCTTGGTGCAAGCCTAGGAGTTAGCTGACATCATGGGGGGGGGGGGGTGTCAGGCATACTGTAAGTGGATTGGAGCCCTGCGGCTCAAGTTTGCTCCTAGCTTACTATGGCTAGGCAAGGGTGTGTGTCTGAGGCTGCCTAGCACTTTTTAAATTGCCTAAGTGGGTGTACGTGCTGCACACTGGGTTTTAAAGAAAAAAAAAAGTTAACCAGAAAATAGCAGCTCTGTGCATATTTCAGTACTGTGTTTGCGTGGTGCACCCCCGGGCTTAAACAGGAAGGCAGTGGGAAGGGAAAACAACAGTAGGAAGATAATCTAGGAGAACTAGCATAGCTGGCAGGTGAAATTTATCAGAATCAGCCAATTACACAGGCAGCAGACCAGCACAGCCCAGAACAGTACTATAAATTATGCAAACACCTTCCCCTCTGTTTTTTCTCATACTCCACACCACCAATGTATACAAGCAGGGAAGTTTTAGCAAACAAAACAACAAAATGACAGGGGCTGCAATAGCTATCATACAACAACTTGTGGAAAAGGCTGAGGGTGGTGAGGATGTGAATGCTGTCGACCAATCTACAGTGAGGAGACAGACAAGAGTGTACAAACCCAGGGTAACCTACCAGGGGCTACATGAGCTGGAGATAGTGGAGTGCTATATGGTGGACAGGGACCTCCTACAGCAAATTGTTGAGCTGTGCCGGCCATGCCTGACACACAGAACGAATAGAGGGGAACCTATTACAGTGGAAACCAAGGTATGTGTAGGCCTAGGAATACTAGCTACAGTTACCTTCCAAAGGTCAGCTGGGGATATAATGGGGATCTCACCGGCATCAGCATCCAGGGTACTCCCACCAGTTCCTGGATGCCATGTCAGCACACGGCGGTGAGCACGTATATTTACCCAACACTCGTGAGGTGTTGGCCAGCAATATGCAACTGTTCCACCAAATAGCAGAATACCCTGAGGTAGTGGATGCTAAAGTCTGCATGCACATATGCATCAAAGCACCACCTGGTGAGCGGGGTAGGGTCTACATCAACCGCAAGGGCTTCCCCTCCATCAATTGCCAGGTCTTGTGCGATGCCCAGGGCATAATAATAAATGTTTGTTGGCTGCCCTGGAAGCTACCACAATTCCCATGTCAGGCATCTGATGCAGCTGTAGCACAGATTTGCCAGTGGGGACATCCCTTACGGTCACCTATTGGGGGATGCTGGATACGCACTGGAGCCGTGGCTGTTCACACTGATCAGAAATACACACACACCCGAACAAGAACTCCATAATGAGGTACACTCACAGACCAGAACAATAGAGTGTATGTTTGGGATGCTCAAGTCATGGTTCTGGTGCCTGGACACAACCAGTGGAGCCTTCCAGTACTCACCAGCTACATGTACCCAAATTGTCATCATATGTGCCATGCTACACAATATGATCCTGTGGAAACAGCTGCAGCAGGATCAGCACAAGGCAGGCCCACACAGCCCGCCACAATTGCCAAGGCCTGCACAGATACAGAGTGACTAGGAGGAGGAATAACTTGAGCCTGCCCCAGTAGGCAGAAGGAGGCATGCCCTGTGTGTCCTGGCCTTGGCAAAGAGGCAATGCATAGCACATACACTGACACAGGAGGGACCCAGGGAATAACACCTCTCTCTGACTCTCACATACAGTAAAAGGGATGCCAAACATGACACTACCTGTGCTCAACCATGTGTAGGGAGTGTACTATGTGCATTCGACATAGGCAGCCCTGCAGCACCAACCTCAGTACTGGGACACCCACAAGGTAAGTCACTCAACCTACCAATTACCAAATGTAGTAGTTACCTGTATCTATGGTATGGATGTGAACATGCAAGGGGATCGGGCAACTGAATGGTATGCCAGCAGATAGTAGACACCTATAGTGGCACTATGAGATCTGTAACAAATACTGGTGTCACCATAGTAGCCAGTACTACACAGGATGACAAAACCCACTGCAGGAAATGTGCTGGTCCACATGTGTGTTCATATGACTCACACATGCTAGTCAGGGAGGTTCACATACCCAACAAGTGTCTCAGCCAGCAGGACAGGTGTAGACAAACACAAACAAAGGCTGTGCTATGGCCTCTGAATGATGCCTAGGGGTTACCCCCCCCCAGGCCTACACAGACAGACTACAGCAAGTCAGGCAGTGGGATGTTAGTTCTGAAGGGTAGAAATTCAGAAACTAATATCTAGGTCAATGAAAGCTTAGACCTGTAGTGCACTAATATGCCTCTAGTCAGCATGATAGGTTAGAATACAGAATGAAATGGATTACCTGACATACCAGTTCAGTCATAGCAAATGTATACAACTGTCAGGTGTGCCCACCCCCATCCTACGTTGAAATGTAAAAACAGTCAGATGTGCGCCCCCAATCCTGTGTAGAAATGTAGAAACACTCAGGTCTGTCCCCCCCACAATCCTAAGTAGAAATGTAGGAACAGTCAGGTGTGTCCCTTCCCCAACCCTACTTAGAAATGTAGTAACAGTCAGGTGTGCCCCCCAAACCTATTTAGGAATGCAGTAATGGTCTGGTATGCCCCCCCCCCAATCTGATGTACACACGTCGTAACTGTCAGGTGTGCTCCCCCACAATCCTATGTAGAAATGTAGTAACATGTATGTGTAGGTATAATACCAGTGGAGCACAGATGCACAGAGGTGGCCAAGGTAGCAGGATAGGTTGTAGCATCTGCACAATATGCAGGTATGTATGTGTTAGGTTGGTGTGTGTTTCATACTGTGAGAGAGTGGTCACTATGTATGAATGTTGAGGTGAGACCTGGTGGCCATTGCCCACTACTACTGATGACAGGGACAAGTCCTCACAACTATAGTGCCAAAGACAATACCCATCAGTATAACACTTGCTAGCAATAAGCCATTGTAAATGTGTGGTGGTAATATGTGTCACCGTCTGAAAGACTGACATGGCATGGCTGTTGGGCTATATATACAAGCAGTACACAGGGGAAAGTACCCCAGACATACAGTAAATATTGTGTCACTGTGAAATGGACACACCCTTCGAATTGTACATACAGGTATGCATCACATCATCTGGTCCTTAGTAGGGGATACTGGTGGTGTCTGCCCAAACACTCACAGATCACAAAGGAGGTAGGACTGATGTATTGGGAAACATGATGTACCTGCACATTCCAGGATAACTGGAATGACCAATGGATATCTGTGTGTGAGATGCAAGTAGTGTCCATAGCACACATGCACCCAGCTCACGCAAACACCACACACAGGTACCACTCTGTTTGTACCCCTGCTGTGGGGAATGGGTACAATATGACCCCACCCGTATATGGCTATAGCGAAAGAATGTAGCATGCAGTGCAGGTGTCCCATGCAGGTGAGTCGCTAGCTGTAGGTAGCACCCTGCCAGCATCCACACCACCTGATCAAGACTGATAGAAGGTATTGGCATGAACACCTAGCACACCTACCCTGTCACCCCAGGGGAATATACTGTATGGTGGTCTGAGACTGTAGGACTGACAGAATCCAAATGGCCTGCCAGATCTGGCCTGCATCAACACCTAATAGCCCACAGGCCTCTGCCAAGGGCCTCTGTCTCACACGTAATGCCAATGCATGCTATGTCATGGATACCCAAATAACAACACAACACACTCCACATAAGACATATGCAAGGCCATGTTGACAAACCACAGTAACATGTCCACCATGTCCCACTGCATGAACTGTGGACTAACGCCAAGACACAGCTGTGATGGGATGATAACCTTAGGAAAACTATCAGAGAATGTATGCATAATGTAAGGAAGAGGATAGAATAATGGGGGGGTGGGAGTGTGGGCAGCATGGAATGTGCAAAGTCCGACACAAAGCTGTGTGCACACACTATCCCTGGCTGCAAACACATAAATGGGTGACCACATACCTGCCAATACACCATAATAGGGGTAATGTCCTGACTCATGGCCCCGTAATGTCCTGACTCATGGCCCCTGTCTCTGAGTAACCTGTGTGAATCTGTGCATCTGTGAGGTATTGCCATAGCAATATAAGGTCATACTGTCATGTTGATGGATGTACAAATATGGGATCCTCTGCCAGCACTGTACCAAGTTGCTAAACTGGATACACAGACCCAGCAACAAGTGTGCAGCTACCCCTCCAGGATGGCATAACCTACCATGAATATGTAGGCATCTGCCCACAATACTGCACACAGCTGCAGTCACCACTGTCTCCAAGACATCACTGTGAGCAGGAATGTCTACCTGGCAGTACATGAGGACAGAAAACATCACAGTGCATAACAGTACACATGTCTGAATATCTCTGCTAACAGCAGTACCGTGTAGCTGAAGCAGCACAGACACAATCACCTACAGTACACACTATCTCATGCACACTTTGTCCCCATATTGACAAATGTTTGACAGATACTCTGCAGAAACAGTTTGCTACCTGTAAGTGTACAACCCAAAGGTCTGCACTGGAGTACAAACCACCTGGAATCTATCCATACAATCCAGAAGGGCATACTGGGCATGCTCACACACACAGAGAAATGAAGGCAATGTCAGAAAACAACATACTGAAAAGTCATACTGGGCATGTTCACACACTTAAACAAATGAAGCCCATGTCTACAAACAACAGTGGACCAGACATATCTGGCAGTTGCAGATGTTAGTGCAGGCGATCCTCAGTATGCACCACTCATGCTTTGCACATACACTGGATAGGAATACAGACATATATCCAAGGACATCACACTATAATAAGCCAAAAGTAGACGTACATAGATGTGTGGAAGAGAGTGACTGTAACAAGGAGCCATCCATTATAAGACCTGTCCCATCCAGCACACAGCCAAATGGCTACAACCACATGAGGTTCAGATGTCACTCACTGTAGATATTAGCCACTGGTATCTGTCAGTATTGCAGACTATGTGGTGCAAGTGCTAGCTGTGCAACATGAATGTACAAGGAAGTAGTCATAGCAGCTGTATACATGTACCTGTGGAATATAAACCTACATTTGCCCGCATGTGGTGTGTCAACCCCTAGATGAATGGGTTATGGCCCATGCACACAGACTGCCCTCCCCATAGCCCTCAATCCTGCTGAGGTCATCCACTTTGAAATAAACCCTTGGGAAAGTTGTAGCCCAGTAATCTCCATGGTAAGTCCTACAACTGCGTACTGCTGTAGTGTGATAAAATAGGTAGGAGTTCTAATCCCAGACATGGCTACTGTATGCATGTGTGTGTCTCTCTGTGTAGAGAGCAATGCTTTTTAGGCTAGTCACATGGACCGCAAATCAAATGCCCTACTTTGGCAAGGCTGCTGATGTCATTCACTGTGGAATACACCTTTGGGAAAGCTGTAGCCCAGTAATCTCCTTTGTGCATCCTGTAAATGCGTACTGCTGTAGTGTGATAAAATAGTTGGGTAGAAGTTCTAATCCCAGACATGACAACTGTCTGTTTAGACAGCAGTGCATTTTAGGCTAGTCATACTCAGAACAATTCAAACACCCTCCTTTGGTAATGCTGATGATGTCATTCACTGTGAAATACACCTTTTGGAAAGTTGTAGCCCAGTAATCTCCGTGGTGAGTCCTACAACTGCGTACTGCTGTAGTGTGATAAAATAAGTTGGAGTTCTAATCCCAGACATGGCTACTGTGTGCATGTGTGTGTCTCTCTGTCTGTGTAGAGAGCAATGCTTTTTTGGCTAGTCAAACTCACTACAATTCAAATGCCCAACTTTGGCAAGGCTGCTGATGTCATCCACTTTGAAATACACCTTTAGGAAAGCTGAAAATCAATAATCTCTGTGGCACATCCTGTAACTGTGTACTGCTATAGTGTAATAAACTAATTACGTAGGAGATCTAATCCCAAACATGGCAACTGTGTGTGTGTCTCTGTGTAGAGAACAGTGCATTTTCGGCTAGTCATACTTAGTACAATTCAAATGCCCTCCTTTGGTAAGGCTGCTGATGTCATTCACTGTGAAATACACCTTTTGGAAAGCTGTAGTCCGGTAATCTCCGTGGCACGTCCAATAACTGCGTACTGCTATAGTGTGATAAACTAATTAGGTAGGCATTCTAGTCCCAGACATGGTGACTGTGTGTGCACCTGTGTCTCTATCTGTGTAAAGGGCAATGCTTTTTAGGCTAGTCACACTAATTACAATTCAAATGCCCTACTTTGGCAAGGCTGCTGATGTCATTCAATGTAAAATACACCTTTCAGAAAGCTGTAGCCCAATAATCTCCATGGTGCGTCCTATAACTGTGTACTGCTGTAGTGTGATAACATGGTTAGGTAGGAGTTCTAATCCTAGACATGGTAACTGTGTGTGTGTGTGTGTGTGTGTGTGTGTGTGTGTGTGTGTGTGTGTGTGTGTGTGTGTGTGTGTGTGTGTATATATATATATATATATATATATATATATATATATATATATATATAAATTTTTTTTTGATTTTTGGGATACTAATAACATACATACTATTGTATTTATATACAAATATGGAAAATGTTATAATTATTAGCTTAATACAGCTTATATTTAAATGAAATTAAATGCAGGCTGCTCATTATCTTGCATATTAGTATATATCTATATACATTGTCGGTAGTAAGCTCTATGTATCGGTATATTGTATTTTTGAACTGTACATCTAATGCTGTTCATTTAAGTAACGCTGTCATTTAGAGTTTTAAAAGCTGACATTATTTTTATAATGTTTTTATAAGTTTCATAATTTCAGACATTTTACAGCCCTTATATATGTCAGCACACAATGTTTTATATACTTGGTTAAATTTGTAAGACTGTTTTGTGCTGTGTCATTAATAGTTTTTATGGTTTTCTGTTATTAGTGCATTATTTAGAGTTGATGACTTTAAAAGAAAAAGTAGTACTAAGCATTCTTTAAACTATACTTAAGTGGGTTAATTAATTGAATAAGTAACAACTGAATTTAATTGGATAATTACATATAATTAAATTAGTGTTTTTATATATAATGAGTGATTTTACATTATGTTTATTGAATCTGAAGAAGCGTGCCTTTGTGGATGCACGCGAAAGCGCTTATTCTCTCGTTCTAATAAAGAATTGATTTTACGTGGTGGTTGGTTTCCAGTTTCTACTACATGTGTGTGTGTGTGTGTCTGTGTAGAAAGCAATGCTTTTTAGGCTAGTCACACTCCCTACAATTCAAATGCCCTACTTTGCCAAGGCTGCTGATGTCATTCACTGTGAAATGCACCTTTTGGAAATCTGTAGCCCTGTAATCCCTGTAATGCGTCCTATAACAGCTTCATGCTGTAGTGTGATATACAACTCTGGTAGGGGTTCTATTCCCACTCATGGAAATTGTGGAGGTTTTGTGTGTGTTTCTATGTCTGTGTAGGGAGCAATGCATTTGAGGTTTGTCACACTCACTACAATTCAAATGCCCTACTTTGCCAAGGCTGCTGATATCATTCACTGTGACATACACCTTTTGGAAAGATGTAGCCCTGTAATCCCTGTGGTATGTCCTATAACAGCTTCATACTGTAGTGTGATATAGAGCTCTGGTAGGGGTTTTATTCCCGCTCATGACAGTTGTGGATGTTTTGTGTGTGTCTCCATGTCTGTGTCGGGAGCAATGCATTTTAGGCTAGTCGCACTCACTACAATTCAAATGCCCTACTTTGGCAATCTTGCTGATTCACTATGAAATGCACCTTTGGGGAAAGAGTACTCCAGTAATCCCCGTGGTGCGTCATATAACAGCTTCATGCTGTAGGATGATATAGAACTCTGGTAGGGGTTCTATTCCCATTTTCCGTGTGTTTCTATGTCTGAGTAGGGAGCAATGCATTTTAGGCTAGTCACACTCACTAAAATTTAAATGCTCTAATTTGACAATCCTGCTGATGTCATTCACTATGAAATACACCTTTGGGGAAGGAGTACTCCAGTAATCTCCATGGCAGTAGTGTTGTAGTCTAATAAACTAGTTAGTTAGGAGTTCTAATCCCAGACAGTATAGGTGCGTGTGCGTGAATGTGTTTGTAATTTGTATCCTGTGTGGAAGTGGTTGTGCATGTGTAACAACTTGACTCAATGTGGAGTGGATTTTGCAAATTTCTTATATGGTGGCCCTAGTATATATCACAATGTCCACCATACAGGGATAACAGATGTGAAATAGCCGAGAGGCTGGGGTGCAAATCCATACCCCTACATCAAGGCCAGTCGAACAAAGTGAGCAATCCTGGTATTACCCAGAGAACACTCTCAACCCTTGTCTCATACACACACACACACACACACACACACACACACACACACACACACACACACACACACACACACACACACACACACACACACACTTACTTAGGCAAACAGCTGCTATGTTGGTAGTACCCTGCGTATTGCCCACTAATAGTAACCATGGTGTGATTGCAGTGGGCTACAGAGGGCATGGCACCCCATTCATCAGTCCAATAGGCATGTACATGCCAACCGTGCACCTTCCCCATGTTCCCCACTGGACATCTGCAACACCTGTGGTGCCATAAAATGTGACCCACAAAGGACATACCATGCCTGAAAAACATGCACTGTATGGACAGATGCCACTGACACTAGGGAATACTGGCATCATGCTATCAATGTAGGTGCAGGGTCAACCAGCCATCCATTAACAGTTCCCACCACATGAGGCCAGGACTGGCACATCTGATGATAACATCTGTGTACACAACATGGGACAGACACCCCAGGTACAGTTCCACATGTCACTGTACATGCATATGGGAGATGTGCACATCCCAGACACCATCCATGTCATGGACTAAGGAACACATACATGGCAAGCAATGCACAGCATTGGCCACACGCAATAGTCACCCATTTGACTGGATGGTGAATACAATACACACCTGTGTGGGCAAATCCAGACACTATGCCCCTGAGCCACAATGCAGACCATTGTCATGTGGCCTGGTGCCAAGGTATACCCATCACCTAGCCTTGTATAGCCGTCTGGCACAGTCGACCACTACACATCTGTGAAGCAATGCACCCATGCATGTTAGTACTGGCACCCTGTGTCTATGTGTGTGTTGTATGATGTGTATGACCACATTCACACTCACTACAACCCCCATTAACATACTGAAGCATGCTGTCTGACGTCAGACAACTCCACATACCCTTTACCCATATAACCTCCATGTGACCACTGTGGTGCATGTGATACCTGCACAGTAATGTGTTATGGCAAGCTCACTAGTGATGAGTTGTATTCCTGGCCTTGCCAAGTGTGTCAATGTGTGTGTGTCCTTGTGAGAGTGTGGCTGTGTTGATGCTGGCACCTGTTCACATGTACTACATCTACCGTATAGCTACCATATCCTTGTTGCAGATGTCACTCACTATCACATATATGTTTTGAGGGCTCCTCAACATGTAACCTATGTGGTGCATCCAATAACTGCATAGACATGTGATAGCACTACATAGTCATCAGGGGTTTGATACCCTGTACTGGTAGGTGTGTGACACAAACATGCTTAAGTTTGACTCTCCTACCCCTCCCTGACTTTTCTTTGCCTCTGTCTGCCTCTCTCACTCCCTTTCTGGTGGAGGTGGAGACTTACACCTGCTGTGATGCTCATGATCACCTGATGGCCTCTGCATGAATTGCAGCCATCCTCTAGCTGATTGCATGTGGAACAGCCGTGGTAACATTTCCATTGCCAATTGCATGGAAACACACACCAATATCTAGGAACATCCTGTTGGTGTTGGTCTTTTACATTCACTGTGAGCAGGAACTCAATCTGAGCAGGAACTCAATCTGTTGCTTGGAAAACAGCATCTCAGATGGATTGGTGATTTACCACTAACAACATACACTGTGGAAAAAGGGCAACACATAGGAAGGGGATGTGCCTGACCTGACTACAGACTGTAAATGCTGCTATACTAAATTTGGAGTAATGTTGGTTTAACAGGGTGTGTGTGGATATGGCTGTCCTACATGTTTTAATAACTGCCATGTCAGTGCTATGTTTGAGGAAACCCCCATCTGTAGGTCATCTGCAGACTGGGCAGTGTGTGGTGCATTTTGTTTTTTGTGTTACCCACAGAGCACTATCTGTGAACTGCAGAAGGTAATGTGAGGATTGCAGTCTGTAGATGGTGACTGCCATGAGAGTTACTGACTTCATATCCCTCATAGGCATGTTGCAACAAACCCTGTTACAACAGTAAATGTATGAGTTTATCACAGCAACATGTCAATACTGGCCCTGCATATGTGCCTCCAGCCACAACTCTGTCAACCTTTGTACATATGTCATGCAGTAACAGGTGCATATGTGCTGTACACCATAACTACTGACATTGTATCTGATAACAAGCCAGTGAGATATCAGACTGCTACAAATGTTATGTATAGTAGGGGGTATATTTTATGACATAACCTGGACATTCTGTGGTTGTGTGTACAGTACTGAGGTCTGTGTACTCATGGTGATTGTTGACAGTGAGTGTATTGTTAATATGTACTTTGGCATGTGTACAGACTGTGGTAGATGTCATTGTTCTTGCTCCTGTTCCTGTTTTAGCTGATGTTACATGCTGCAGACCATACCTGCCAGGATGTACAGTTCACTGCCTCCGGCCATGGACACATGGACTCTGCCTGCCAGGGGCTCCATGGGCATGTCCAGGTACAGGCCTTCACGTGCTACTCTCACCTAATGATGACAATTGTCTGCTGGTACCAGGTCCCTCCTGGGACTGGCCAGGGCAACGTGCATGTGGCCTGCTGTGGTGTGGTGTGGACAGCACACCTGCGCACTGCTGGGGCTAGTACTGCCCCTGCTGGAGCCCATTGGTGTCCTAGCACGTCCATATTGACTGCCAGCTGTTGATGTTTCTGGCCCATGTCCACACAGCTGTCACTGCATCCCCACCACATGTTGAAGCACGGACACACCACGGCTGATGAGGGCCATCATCTCATCATGCCATCTATCCATGAGCTGGGTATAAGCACGGATGGCACCAGACAGCTCACGGATGCTGTCACTTACAGATGCGAGAGCAGCCTTCTGCAGCCTCAGGCCCTGTCTGGTATAACATTCCATATGTGTCTGCACCACCATGACCGCCTCAAACATGCACCTGCTGGTACCAGCTATGTCACCTCTGCCAGGAGCATGATGTCCAGTGGTCTTACCATGAACACTCTGGGACATCTCCCTATGTGGTGCCCTGCTGGACATCCGGCTATGCCTGCTATGACTGGACACAGTAGGCATGATTACCACACTTTCCTGTGCTCTGCCACCAAACACCAGCTGTCCCACAGCTATGGCCAGTGGTGAAGGGCTATGTATAGGCACTGAAACTGTGTGCAGGGTTGGGGTGGCTAAAAGGGAGATGTCAAATGTTGGTGCAGTGTTGGCCCCTGACAACCCCGCCTGTGCCTCAACAATACTATCATCATCTTCAGTGTCTGTATGGACACCAACATCGGATTGCATGCAGGAGGGACCCTGATCCACCTCACCACCTGTGGGGGAATACAATAAATGCACTTTAAAACCTGTACAGCATTGCCTAACAGTATACACACACACACACACACACACACACACACACACACACACACACACACCTACACACGCACACACCTACACACACACACAGACACACAAACACCTACACACACACCTACACACACACACACACACACACACACACACACACACACACACACACACACCTACACACAGCTATATGTGTGGGCTACTATGTTCTATCCATAATATCACACACTGGTGTGGCATGTGTAAGTAATACTCAGTACATGCCAGATATGCTGCTCATTCAGCCTATCATGTGACAACTGTAATATTTGGAGACACTCCCTGGTGTTGACTAGTACTTTCCCAATGCATCTGTAGTTCTGCATATGTGGGTTGTAGGTGACCTCCCTGCTGAATGCGATATTAAGGGTGGACCCATCCTTCCTGTGTGTGGCCATCACTGTTACAGACAACAGGTAGCAATACCTCTTACAGGGGGACGTGCACACTCAGGCCAGCTACATATTTGTAGGAGGTTCCAGAAATAAAATACTCTGTGAGTAGAGTTGTTATATGCATTGTATAGCACTGGTG
>NC_056730.1:258667856-258700356 GCF_019279795.1 Protopterus annectens
CAATCACTTGCCTAGCATTGTTCCTATTTTCCTAATCACAGGAAAATCTAACAGAACATAATCACAAACTGATATTTCATGCTATTGCATTAAAGTTTACTAGGGTTACATTGTACAAACTGGTTCAGTTTATAAAATCGTGGCATATAATTGGAACGAGAGCACTATAGACTACTTCTCTTTACCTCACTACCCCTCTCCATTTTTTTCCTCCTTTCAAGCTGTTCTTATTATCTTGTCGTGTAAAAATGATTATCTTGCATTGAAGAGTAGAGCTACCTAACATAAAATGGGGTACAAGAAAACATGAAACCCTGAAGTCAGTCCTAATTCATTATTTTTGATAGGTGCTTATATGGATCCCATATATAAGTTAACAGTGTCATATTATGGTAAGTTCTCACTTTTATCGCAATTTTCTGTCTTAGAGGGCATTGCATTGTTAAGTAATGCACATCTACTAAATCTGTCCTTATTGCTCTTCTAGCCACTTGCTAAAACGTAAGTCACTGCATAGCTATGAGACAGTGAAGTCCATATTGGTTTCATCTGTACTAAGTTTGAGGGTTTGCATTTATGGATATGTCACAAGTCAGTTTGATTTAAAAAAAAATCTGGTGTCAGAGAGTGTACATATCTATCAAAGCATCTGGTCAAATTTGTATTAAGTAGTACCTTTTTCATTTGAACCTCCCATCTATATCTAACATTTATATATTTATACTGTGTGTGGGAATACTACCTCCCAGTTAGTCATACCCAGGCACACTGAAGTAGTTTAAAAGCTTTCACAAAGACCATTTCTCTCCTGCAAGTGTTGGAATAAAAGACAAATGCCCAAAGAATCAATTTCTTAAAATCCAACCTGAATATTCTGCTGGTGAGAATTCAGGACTAAAAGTCATCAAACAGAAATGCATTGAGGCAAGATTTGTGAGATCTTCCTCAGATAGGCTGTCTCTTTCTGGTCTGTTGCATTGTTTGTGATCCTTTTGAACTTGCCAGATTGGTGTCCCCTCTAGGACAGACCTCTGTTTTTGCAGGAGGATGAGCACAATAAAAGATAAATACCCAAGAAAACAAGTTCTAGAAATCCAAGCAGAATAGTCTCATGGTTAAGACTAAGGTCGACATGTCATCAAACAGAAATGAATTGAGGCAACAGCTTTGAGATCCTGCCAGACAGGTTGCCTCATTCTGGTCCGTTGCTTTTTTTTTCCTGATCAATCTGAGCTTGCCAGACTGCATATACTGCTGGACAACATCTACTTTAAATTCAATAATAATATTTATAAATAAAGCAGGGGGATTGCAATGGGTGTTGCCACATCCTCCAGCCTTATCAATGTTACATTAGTCAAGTAGGATGAAGAATTAATTTACTAGTTGATATATAAGCAGTGCCATCTTCATTTTATAGACACCATGTTTATTGTTTAGAAAGGGGATGAGGCAAAACTTAAAGAAATTAAGCATCAGTTTTAATTAGATGCAAGTCAGCTTCTCGGACTTATGGATTAGCATGAACACAGAAACTGGACACCTAACAAACAACCTTTCCAGAAAACCCATGAAGGTTAGCCTTCTTCTGCATGCATCCAGCAAGGATACCTCAGTTACCAAAAGCAATATAATAAAATCACAAGGGCTGTGGATGGTTAGGGTCTATAAGGGAAAGTCTGAATTCCCTAAAAATATGCAAGATTTAACAAGGTCTTTCTTGAAATAGGCTGTTCTAATATACTTGTGTCTCAGCTTTTCAAACCCATTAAAAACTTAAAACTTAATGAGGACCCTACACTCTTGGAAACCATCAACAGACTTACCAGTGAAGTCAGGCACCATTATGCAGACCACCAAACAGAGGGCAGGAAATGGAGGATGGCAATCATGTTTTCAGAGGACCATAAAAGAATGTGTGTTAAAATGATGTACAGAACAATATCTCTTTTTCTATTAACAGAACAAATGATACAATTAGTATTTTATTTAGACTGCACGCAATTAAATAAGGGTGAAGACAAGCACATTGACTATTACAAAATGAAACATTTATTTATTTATTTATTTTACATTTGTTAACTGGGGGTGTCTGACTGAGCCGAAAATATCTTTTTTCAGCAGTGGCCTGGGGAGAAAAGCTCCACACACAAAAATAATTACAGATACATTTAGATACTTAGACATGATCAGTATATACACAAATTACAATAGACATGTTTTTACAGTGGTATGCAGCACATCAACAGTTACAGTGTAGAGAAGAAACAAGAAAACATTAATTTAAAAATAAAGGTAATTAACATATTTTTGTGGTGCACAGCTGAAATTTGGAACATATGTAGAATAAATACATAGTACAATGGTACAGTACATACATTGTGCGTTAGCTATTGTTTGTGAGTAAGAGTAATAACTATTATCAAGTACTCTAGGCTTAGTATGTGTACCTTATCCACTTTCACTAGCCTGGGGAGCAGTCATGGCACTGCCAACTTTCCTTGAGATGTTGCCTAATGAGTTTTTTTAAGGAGGCTTTGGACAATGTGTTTTGTATGCTAGTGTGGAGAGAGTTCCATTTTTTAGCCATTGAACTACTATATAGTGTGTCTCCAAAGCTATTATAGCTGTTTGTGACTTCTAGTAGTAGTTTGCTTGATGATCTAAGCGACCTTTTGGCTGAGTGATGTTGTACTAGGTTTTTGAGGGCAGAGCACTTATTGGGGAGGTAATAGATAGTGACAGAGGCAGAGCTGATTGTAGGTTAGGAGGTTGTGCAGTTCAAGCCAGTGGAGCTGGCTCAAAGCACTACAGTGATGAGTTCTATATGAGCAATTTGCAGCAAAGCGGGCAATTCTGTTATAGCAGGATTCCATTTTGTTTAGTTCAGTTTTGTTTAGATTTGTCAGAATGGGAGATGCATAGAGTAGGGTGGATAGAAGCTGGGAGCGCGCATTGGCTGATCTTGTGTTGTTGGTAAGAAACAGTTTGATACGGTACAGTGATCCCAGTTTGGCATGTACTTTTTTAATAGTTAAGTTGAGATGACTATCAAATTTTAGGTGGGAGTCTATGCTTATACCCAATAGCTTAGCCTGTGGCACTGGAGTGATTGGAGTAGCATTTGTGGAGTAGATGATAAATTGACTGTTATCAGATTTTTTGTTAGAACTGGTTATAATCATAAGCTGAGTTTTCTTTGGATTGAGGATAAGTTGGCTTTGGTAAGGTAGTTTTCAACATCAGAGAATGCTAGTTGAGTTGTTTGCAGGAGGGTGGGACTATTTTGTGCAGCACAGATTAAGGTAGTATCATCTGCCTACTGAATAATAGATGCATGCTGTGTGGAGGTATGGAGGTCATTTGTGAAGATTGTGAACAGTAGTGGTCCTAAGATAGAACCCTGTGGGACTCCTATAGTTATGGGCAGCTGAGGAGAGAGAGAATTTCCCATTTTACAGCCTGGTACCTGTCAGTTAAGTAGCTTTGGAACCAGGTAAGATTGGAATTTGATAGTTGATATTGGTTTAGTTTGTTTAGCAGGATTTGGTGCAAGTCTGTGTCAAATGTTTTGGACATACCCAAAAAAAAAGAGTTGACACCTGTAGGACTTCATTTTTGAGACGGCTTATTGTGTCTGTGAAGCAGAGGAGGACTGTAGTGGTATTATGGGCAGGTCTGAAACCATGTTGAGTAGGTGACAGGATGTTGTAATCTAGGAAATATTTTAGCACCTGGGTATGGATGCATTTTTCTAGGATTCTGGCCAGGGGGAGAGTATAGCAATGGATCTATAGTTAAGTTCAGTGGAGGTCCCCGCCTTTATGTATGGGTGTAACATAGGATATTTTCCAGAGTTCAGGCATGTAGTTTTCAACAATTGATCTGTTTATGAGAGTGGAGATTGGGATAAGAATAGCATCTGCTGTGGGTTTCAAGAAATAGTTAGGGAGTAGGTTGGCTGCTGTTGACGAGGTTTTTAGTTTGGATAGCATGCTTTTGATTGTGGTGGTGGAAACTGTTTTGAGGGTAAAGCTAGTATTAGTATTATTTGTGTTGTGGGGATAGTGAGGATGGAACTGTCTTGTGATACTAAGGAAAGAATTGAGTTCACAAAGTGGGAGCTGAATTGTGTTTCGATGGGAACTTTAGTCACAGGGGGTGGTAGCCATTTGGGTGGGTTTTAGTAGCTGGTTTACATTTTTCCAACATATTTGGGGGTTGTGTTGGTATTTAGTTTGTAATGTTGTGTAGTAGGATTTTTTGTCCAGCCTAATGCATTTTTTGCACAGTTGTGCAGTTCTTGGTACTTAGCTAGGCTTTGTGTTTCTTTACTTTTTTGATAGTAAAGCCAGGCAGTGTCCCTGGACTTGAGGATTTGTTTGGTTTCTTTACTGAGCTAGCGATTTGTAGAGGTTCTAACCTTGATTTTGTGCAATGGAGTGACAGTGTCTAGGTGTTGTAGAAATGTTTTCTTGAAATTTGTTACAGCCTGGTCAAGTGGCAGGGTTTTTAGGGGGGTCCAGTCACTGTTATAGAGTAGACTACTGAGAACCTCAGGAGAGAATTTTGTTGTGTTTCTAGTCGATTTATAGTTAGTGGTTTTGCATAGGTTTGTTCTATTACATATAAGGTATATTATGTTGTGGTCACTTAAGGTATCTGGGAGACTGCCTGTGTGGGGGTACAATGTGGGGTTGTTAGGATACAGTCAAGGATGTATTCCCTTTTAGATTTTTTATCACATCTAGTTGGAATTTGGACTAGCTGCTGGTAGCAATGGAGATTTATTAGATTACTTGGTGGTTCTGATATACAGGTGAACCAATCTAGGTTGAAATCCCCCAGAATAAGGGTTTCTGGTGAGTATGTGGAAGAACACCAGGATAAGAAGTCTTGAAAGCTACAAGTGTATTACCAGGTGGAATATAAACCACAATCATGGTAATGATCTTTTTAAGGTGAAGTTGAAGTTGTGATATAAGTATGTCCCAATTATTGGGGGAGGGGGGGAGGAGTTTGGTATTTGACGTAACGTTAATTTGGACTTGTACAGTAAGGCAGTTCCACCCCCTTTATGAAGTAGTCTGTCTTGTCTAATGATATTGTAGCCAATAGGGAGAACTTCTGAGTTAGTTATGTTTTTATTTAGCCAGGTTTCTGTTAAAGCACCTATGTTTGGGAAGTAGTGTGCTATTGTGACTTGGAGTTCAGGTATTTTATTTTTGAAACTTCTAATATTAATATTTAGCATTAAGAGATGGTTGGTTTTGTTGCTGTTGTTGATTTGCCCAGGAATGAAGATAGTGGAGGTATTAGGTTCTGATAACTGCGTTGGAGCAGTTTGTTTTGGACAGGATGGATTTGAGCCTGGGTTGGGGTGGATGTCCCCACTTATGGTGAGCCCGGTGTTGAAATGGTGCTATAGATGTTAATGTTTGGTGATGGGTGTGAGAAAGTATTGTGTTTTTTTTTGGAGAAGGAATGAGAGCATATGTGTTTAGTTTTGAATTGTTCAGTTATGTAGTTCTTGAACAATTGTGGGCAGATATTATTATAATTTGTGGTGTTTGTATATGAGAGTGCATAATATTGTGTTGTGCTACTAAGTTTAGGGATATTGCTAGACGGATAACTTGTGGAGTTATAAAGAATTATGAGAAGACAGAACAGACTAAGTTGTATGATAGTCATGGTTATAAAGTTTAAGTTGGTTCTAAGTGGAGGTGTGGTTAGGAATTACAGGGTTGTACTATATGTGGATGGGTAAGTAGTGTGGGGTGATGTAATAATGCCTAAATGGAATGTGAGTGGTTGGGAGTATTGTGTGGTGGAGCAAGTGGGTGTGGTGTAATGTGATTTGACTTGAAGAGCTGTAATTGGTGGAGGTGATGTGAGGTTGAGGTATGGGTGTGGTTGGGATTACTATAAATGTAGAGGTAGTGGGGGCAGGTGTTAATTGGGGGCAGGAGAGCGGAGAGATCCCAAGTGTTAGCGAGGATGAACAGAGTGGGGCTGACCCCAGCAGAACGAAAGTAATGGGCGGCAAAAAGTAAGTGTTACTTTACAAATCTGAACAATTTAACAAATTCCTGAGGTCTAATGGCTTACCAACATGCAGAATTCAATTGCTGAAGAGCACTTGTGTCCTGGTGGGAGACTAGTAATTTAAAGATGGCTCCATGCACAGCAGGAATCTAATATAGACTTAGTATTAGGGGAGGGGGATAGCACAAGGGGTGTAAATCAGGTGCAATGCAAAGAGACCAGCCAAACCAGAGAGGCAAGCAGTGGAAAGCTATCAGTGAAGGCCTCAGAGGGGGTGAGTAATAATTCAAACTCTACCTGCAAAGTGCAGGAGAGAAGACACAGCAAGGTTTATTAAGGCTGGGAGTGTGTCTTATTAGTAGCCAGTTTGTGCACAGATTAGAGTAGGGAGATACATTAGCAATGAAGGGGACTATATAGAAATGCAAATAAACATGTGGGATTCAAGTGATACAAAACTAAGGCAAACGGTACTGAAAGGCCTGCTTGAGGGTTAATATCACAGAGAATAGGGATGGTCTGAATTAAGTGTATACTGTCTATTGGACAGTTAGGATTATTGCACTAACTGGGGGGACACTAGCTGGGGGGACACAAGGCTACAACAACCACATTTATTAGCAAGTTGAGTAACGCTGCTAATGTTAAAGCTTCACTATCATAACACATACAAGTAGAATGCCTGGGCAGAAGGCTCAAAATGTATATCCTTGTTTAGTTTTGTAGTACTGATTCCTTCTTAAACTGTATGGGTGAGGTGGTAGCCGCAGACTGCAGAGTTGCATGAGTGAGCTCTAAAGAGAGAGAAAAAGAGAGGATGAAGCTAGTAGAATGAGACAAAGATAGATTAAAGGAAGAAATGAGGAGATAGGAGGGTGTAAAAGATGCAAGTCTGAGAATAGTGTGGAGAGAGCAGGAGAATAGATGCTACTGCTACAGTTTGAGAGTACCACACCACAGTGCCATAACTTAGTTTGGAAAAAGGTTAATAAATCATGCACAATACATTTATTGGCCAATTATCCTGTGCATACAAGGAAAAAGTAAAATGAACACTTAACAGCACAGTTGAATCGGTAGCAGAGACACAACTGCAGTGCTAAATCAGTAAATACTCTTTCTAACTCCAACACTAAGTCAATTAGATATAAATTAAATTTATAACAGCAGTTTTACTACATCATAGTTGCATAGAGACAGCATAGCTGCAGGGGTAGTGTCAGTAAAACACTGTTGCTGAACATCAGAAACAACCAGTGAAATAAACAAATAAGCAGATCAGTAGTCAAGAATCAGAAAAATGAATACTAGCTGTATAGATCCAAATAATTAGCTAAGAACAACAGTTTAACAAATTCCTGAGGTCTAATGGTTTACCAGCAAACAAAAATCAAATTTTGCTTAAATATCAAAATAAATGAAGAAATAAACATATTTGTATTACTTCCGCCAATAATTATCACTCAAAATATGGATATTCTGACAAACCAAGAGATCAAAGACTTGTTCAGCTTTATCTCTCTGTATCTCCTTGTGAATATACATATTTCTCTGCCCATCTTGATCCATGCATATATGTATCTGTCTGCCTATATATTCCTCTCTGTCTGTGTGTGAAATTTTGTCTACATTTAACACATTTTGTTGTTCAGCTGCAGCACAGATGAAAACAGTCTACATGGGTCTTTCACTGTATTCCCTTCTTGGCTACTGGTATAGATTATGAGAATAATTAATCAGATAAATGCATATTATAAAAGGCTCTAAACTAATAAAGCTTAGATGCATCAAGTCTCCATTGTGTTATCACTTTTGACAGACATTCAAGTGTAATTCACCATTTGTTAAATTGCCCGGAACTTTTCCAACATTAGTAGTTAATTGTTTTCTGAATTTCAAATAACTCAAGAGGTTTCTGAAAGTCTGTATCAATTTTGTACAAATTTACATCACAGTGTGATGCGGCATTACCATGTAATTGATTCATCCTTTAACCTGAGGTGTCTGCAGGTATGATATTTTCTAGGAATCATATGTTAGATGATATTTATATAACCTATCATATTTTTTTCATCAGATTTCAGCACACCGATCCCTCAGTATCAAAGTCCTTTTTAGCTTTCTAAAATATAATGACTGAAACATTGAAATGTGTACAGATTCAATAATTACCTGATATCTGATATTTTCATTGGGATTATGTTGTAAATTTATAATTTTTTCAAAATTTTTTTTGAAAATCATTGACCTGGATTTGCCTTTTATGCATTGTTTGCAATGACATAGTGAGAATAAGCAAATGATTTAACATGACTACTAGGATAGTAAAATGCTAACTTTTAATCTCTATTTGATCTTTTCTCCATGATTCTGTATGTCATACAGTTTTGCACCTGTAGGCAGGGTATGACTTACAAATGGCAAATTGACTTTGTCAATAGCTACACATTCAAGGATTTGTTTACTTCATGTTTGCATAACCGGTACGTATATGGTCAAATAAAAAGATAATACTGATGTGGTTTTAACATGATTATAAGACAACAGAGATGAATTTTTAAAGTAATTAGCTATAGCCTCAGAGGTAATTTTCCTTAACTGAACTAAACTTGCATGTGGATGTTCAGCTCCACACACACACCCACATACACCACACACACAGGTGTGTGCGTGTGTGTGTGTGTGTGTGTGTGTGTGTGTGTGTGTGTGTATATATATATATATATATATATATATATATATATAGATATATATATATATATATATATATAGATATATATATATATATATATATATATATATATAGATATATATATATATATATATATAGATATATATATATATATATATATATATATATATATATATAGATATATATATATATGGTTTACCATCATATGTGTGACTGACACAGCACAATGCTTTCAAATCATTGACTTCGAAAAAACAGTTCTGCATATTAAGTAGGGCTGAATGTCGAAGCGCATTTGGTGACAAAATCGTATTCCCACTTTCAACATTTGTTTTTGCAGTTCATTACTGCAAATCACATGACTTAATATTTTTCCAGGCGGGAAGCCCCCCTGCACTCCCCCAAATGGGGGATTGTGCCCCCCCCCTGCAAATTATATTTTCCAAGATCACAGTACAGGGGGGGGAAGGGCAATTTCTTGGTCTGTACTGTACCACAATCTCCAGTTGAAACGTTGACCACAGATGTGCGAATGCACAGTGGCATTCGCTTCACAGAACACTCGCAATATGGATTGTTGGCAATACAGGAAGCAGCCAAATGAATTTCAACATTCTCGTTTTCGCTGAACCTCCATTCTACATTTTCATGTTAAACCTATTTTATACATTATAATATGTTAATTGCAGACATTTAATGGATAGAAAATAGTTTAGGTAGTATGCTGTTGCATAAGGTATAAATGTTTTGCCAACATAAAGGTGAATACTTGTTTATCAGCTAGACTGTCAGTAAAACAAAATTAAATAAATAGCTTAGCAAATGCAAACCAGAAACTACTATGCTCATGCTAAGTATGAGACAAGTAAGAAAATGCAATACAAATACATTATTGTTTTATGTTTTAAAGTTTTACTATAAATAAGCTGATATTTTGATGTGATTATATCAAGTAGATGATTTTTCTCCATTCCAAAGACCAAGAAAATACATTATTATTAAGAAATAAAATGATCAGTTGCTAAAGCAGATCACAGAGGGAGCAGAATATCAAGAAGAAGAAAGAAAAAAAAATACAGAAAAAGTTAGATAAGTTACAGTCTTTAGCTAAAAAACATGCATCATTTACAATTGTAAATTTCTGTGATCCTTCATTTTAAGTAACTGCTGCCTATATGTGTATATATATATATATATATATATATATATATATATATATATATATATATATATACACACACACACACATTTGTGTCTGTATGTGTGTGTGTGCATGTGCGTGTGAGTGTATGTATGTGTGTATATATATATATATATATATATATAAGAGAGAGAGAGAGTTTACCATCATGTGTGAACGACTCAACATAATATGTTTAAATCAGTGACTCTGAAAGACTACTTCCTGCATATTAAGTAGGGCAGAATGTCGAAGTGCATTTAGTGACAAAATCGCATTTGCACTTTCAACATTTGGTTTTGCAGATCATTACTGCAAATCACGCCCCCAACACCCCATTGAAATTATATATTTCAACTCCAAGATCACACTACAGTGGGGATGTAGACATTCATGAGACAAGTTAGTTTTACCCTACTGATGATGTGTTGTTGCAGTAGTAATCTTGCTCAGTATGAGAGGAACCGCAGGTTCAGAGATTTGGTGTATGTGATTGGCTGAAGAGCCAATGGTGTGAAGCTTCCATCTGTGGGATTATGACTGAAAACTTCTAAGTCAGAATCCCACCTAAACATAATGATACTGCAACTCTGCAGATCTCAGGTTGGTCAGGGATAGCTGTCCACAAGATCAATGAGGAGTGATGCTCATCACTGTGTCAGAGTGCGTAACCAGCAGTGCACCGCAAGTTCGTGGGGAACCAGGTGCTAAATCATTCATGGACGACCTGATTCTGGGTCAGGGTTTTGTACCTAGCAGAGCAGCAAAAAGTTGATGTCTATTGAGTGGGGAAAAATTTCCCGGTCCGCACTGTACCACAATCTGAAGTCAAAACATCAACCAAAGATGTGCAAATGCACAGTGATATTTGCTGCTCTGAACACTCACAGTATGGACAGTTGGCAATACGGGAAGCAGCCAAATGAATTTCGACATTCCTGTTTTCACGAAACCTCCATTCTACATTCTCATGGTAAAAAATATATATAGATATATATATAGCTCATAAGGTCAAATTGGAAGATGAGTAACTAGCATGCTGGCTAGCTGAAAAGAACCATTGTACATAAATATGAAGATTTGATGAATGAATGGGAAAAAAAGCTGAATCCATAAATAAAGGGCGCTTAGTAGTGTAGTCCAGTTTTGTTGATGTGTTCAGTAGAATTTGTTGGTAGGAATCTCTTATTGTGGAAAGTGTTTGTATTTATTTTACAGAGAAGATAATATAGGGAATCATTGTTGGTGGAGCTTTTTGTGTGTGTTGGTAGTGATTAATGTTTGTAAGGATATTTCTCCATAGTTTAACATGATGTGACTGCACGGTTGTTATATTTAAGATGGGGAGCATGGGGGACATATCACTAAATGCGGGATACAAGGGGGTGCTTGACCTTTGTAAAGAATAGTGTGCTATATTAAGTTTTTAATTTTTTCTGTTTTCTGTTTTAGGTATCAAATTATATATGTTTGAAGTTTTCTGAAGTTGGTGTTTTTTTGTTAGTACAATTTTAGATGATATCATCTTAGACCAACATCTCTCTCTCTCTCTCTCTCTCTCTCTCAGTGTATATATATATATATATATATATATATATATATATATATATATATATATATATATATTTATATATGGGTCCCCTTCATATAAATTAAATCCCGAAATCCCACTTACCCAACTTTCATTAACATTGAGCTGAGAACACAAAATGTCCAAAACACTGACTGCTCGGAACACTGACGTGTAACTAATGGTAAGTAACTGCTTGGCCAGCATGTTGACCATTGCCCCTGACCTCCATGGTAGTGTGAACTTGGAGTTAGTATATTTAGTTAGGAGGGGGTGTGAGGGGGTGAAGTACCCCCCATGTGGGTGTGTTTTCTTTGCTTCTGTTTCAGTTTGTCAGTTTGGCCTTTATTTAAACGTTTGTGTTCCGAGCAGTTAGTATTTTGGACTTTCGGTGTTCTTGGCTCAATGTTATGAAAGTCAGGTAAGTGGGATTTTATTTATATGAAGTTGACCCCTATATATATATATATATATATATATATATATATATATATATATATATATATATATATATATATATAGGGTCTACTTCTACCCATTGGAAAAACACTTTACTGAATTCTAGATACACGAGTCCACTTTAGCAAAAGTGGATTTACATGAAAATGAACTTTTACGAAAAATCACTTCACCGAATCACTAAATCAAAAAAAAAAACAAACCCACCACACCCCTGCTACTTATATATACTAACTCTGAGATTGCACTACAGTGGGGAAAAGGGAATATTCCCTTATCCTCACTGTACCGTGCTCTATACAAATAAGTTATCTAAACATCAGGGGTTTCCCTCTCATACACCACTTAAGAATCAATGCATCTGCACCACCACAGAATCCTGGAACTGGTGAAGGCTCTTTGCTGAACTGTTTTTCACGAAAGTGGAATTTTGTGTAAATGCACTTTTGCTAAAGTTGACTTATGTATCTAGAATTCGGTGAAGTGTTCTTTCAATGGTTAGAAGTAGACCCACACATACATACATACACACATATATATATATATATATATATATATATATAGAGAGAGAGAGAGAGATATGTGTGTGTGTGTGTGTGTGTGTGTCTGTGTGTGTGTGTGTGTGTGTGTGTGTGTGTGTGTGTGTGTGTGTGTGTGTGTGTGTGTGTGTGTGTATATATATATATATATATATATATATATATATATATATATATATATGGGTCTACCTGACAACACCAACACGCTGAAACACCGACAACGAAATCACCGACACCACAAAACTGAAAGTGCAGAAACACGAAACGTCACATACCCGACAAACCACAATCCCGACTCTCAACAAACAAAACAAATCCCCTGTCCAAAAAGCACACACACAACACAAGCACACCAAAAACCTTACAAACCTACACTGAACCTTACATACACAACTATCTATGCACTAACCTTAACCCAAATGCTAAGCCTAAAGTCCGTCACTATCGCACACTCACCAAACTTGCGACCTAACCCTAACTCACTTAACCCGCCCGTATCCCTAATGTCTGTCACTATTGCACACTCACCTGACCCGCGCTCTAACCCTAACTCACTTAACCCACCCCTAACCCTACAGACCGTTGCTATCTGACACTTACCTTACCCACACCCTGACCCTAACGTCCATCTCTATCGCACACTCACCTTTACATGTCGGAGTTCTCAGCATCGGTATTCTCAACTGTCGGTCTTCTGGTCTTCTCCATTGTCGATCTTCCGTTGTCGGTGTTCTCATCGTCGGCATTTTCAGGTAGACCCATATATATATATATATATATATATATATATATATATATATATATATATATATATATATATATATATACCCACACATACTTTCTTGTGAATTTTATGAAATTTTAGGAATAAAAAGTTGTACAATTCTCAGATAATGCACTCCATTATGATTGTTTTTCCAAAGAAAAAGGTGGTGGAAAAAAGCTTTTTTTTTGTGACAACAGTCATTATCTCCCCAGTATTCAGCTCTCATTCCTTTTTTTACAGATGCAGAAACATATTGATATCCAATGTTTTATTCATTACTTACACTAGAATTCAATATTCAATAATGATTCTCCAGGTCATCAACATTTTCAATATTATGGCAATGCAGGCAGAAATACATATCTTCCTCACGAGTTTTTAAAAAACAAAAAATAAATAAACAAGGAAAGGAGAAATTAAGATATATAGGCAACATGAAAATGGGTCACCATTTAGCAAATCATAAATCTTTTTATGCAGGTGCCATATTTTTTTCATTATACTTTCCAATCTTGTGAATTGCATTTGCATTGCATCAGTCTCCTTCTCCCCATTGTGTTCATGAAGTTCGATTGTCATATCAACAGTGATGAAGTCACCTAGATGCACTGTCCACACCTCCAGGTTGGTAGCAATGACACTAAAAATATCCTTTATCTGGATATGCTTTGTGAATACACAATGTCTCTTCAAAAAGACCAGTGAGCAATCTGTGAATGAGCGAGTTTCACAATAAGCAAATGGAGGAAGACAGAACCATTTCAGAACTGCTACAGAAATTGTGTCTAGCAGCATATAGTCATACACATCTCTCCCTGTTTATTTTGGGAAATGCATTCCAGCAGTATTGCGAACAATGGGAAATGAGACTCTAACTATTACTGACCTCTATAACCAAAGGTATTTAAGGATAACAAAGGGACTTTTTGAGAAGATGTTAACTTAAGAGTCTTAGGAAAAGGGAGAAGAGTGACTGAAGTCTCAGCTTTCAAAACAACTTCTTCATCTTTCAGCTTTTCCCGGATAGGGGTCACCACAGTGGATCACCCATCTGCTCATGATTGGCAGTGGAGTTTTATGGTGTCAAGTTGCCAGCCTGGCACCCAACCTTCCACAGAAGGCACACGCATACACTCACACCTAAGGCCAATTTAGAGTGTCCAATCCACCTACAGCATGCCTTTGGGATGTGGGAGGAAACTGTAGCACCCGGAGGAAACCCACACAACCACAGGGAAGACATGCAGACTCCACAGAGAAGGCACCCCAGCCGAGGATCGAACCAGAGAACCTCTTGCTGTGAGGTGGCAATGTTATTGGCTGCACCACCGTGGCCGCCCTCTCAGCTTTCAAAACTAAATATAAAAAAATGGAGTTAGCAACATCAGTCTTAGTTTATAATAGTGAAAACCAGATGATTTGGAAGGCAATATTTTCAATTTGCATTGTAAAAACATTGTTCAGGTTAACTAGTAATTTTCCCATTAACAACCAAATCTATACTTCTCTTAATATTTGGGAATTCGGTAAAATCAAAATATAACTACTAATCATCACTCAAATCTTTTTAAAGTTTGTTCAAATATTCAGAAAGACATAAGATTATTTTTTTCCTTTATTTCTCCTTCCTTTCAAACTTTTCATATATTTTTTAAATATTACACATCAACTAATTAAATTAATTTGAAATCCAAAAAAATTAAGATTAAGTTTTGCAAAACTTACAGCACCTAAGAAAAATGGAGATCTTGTACTTCCTAATCATTTTTTATTAGGAGGTTAATGAAAAAAAATATTAATCCTAATAAAATAATTGGCAACCTGCTGGGTTTGAGATTTGAAAAAATTTACAAAAGAAAAATGCAAATGTAATAACCTCAGTCTTCCTTTCTTGAACAATTTAAGTATTAAATAATACAAAATTAACAACTTTACTGTTAATTTACTCTCATACCTTCAGAAACTAATGAAACTTTAAAAAAGACCAAGACCCAAAAAGCTTGGTAGCATAAAATGTAAACAGACAAAAAATCAATTCATCAGTTAAAGAAAGAATTAATTCTAAAAAATCACAAGGTTATTAAAAATCACTTGCTTAAAAAAGTCTATTATTAAATACTAGCAAGTAAAAATATCATACACATGTATATGTGTGTGTATATATATATATATATATATATATATATATATATATATATATATATATATATATATAAAATACACATAAGGTTTATTATCAAAATGTAGAATTGAGGTTTGGTGAATATGGGAATGCAGAATGTGTTCTGGCAAATTCCCATATTGACGAACTACAAATCTATGAGTGTGTTATGCAGCAAATGTCACTGTGCATTCGCTCATATGTGATCGATGTTAAGACTACAGATTGCGGTACAGTGAGAATAGGGAAATTTATACTTTTCTCACTGTAGACCAGTCTCAGAGTTGGAATATATAATTGGCATGGGGTGTGGGGGGGTGAAGGTAGGCTTGGATCCCTGCAAACACATGCATGTCAGTGATTCATACTGTTGGAAAGCAGGTAGATGTAAGTGGAAGCAGGTATAACTAATGATGATATTGAAAATACCAAATTCGATATAGTTGGACATTTGTTTTCGACATATTCACCTAATTATTATGCAGCATGTTGGTATTGTGAGTCGATAATGCAAACACATTATGCTGTGAATTTCACTCTCTTGATAGTAAACCACACACACACACACACATATATATATATATATATATATATATATATATATATATATATATATATATATATATATATATATATAGTTCTTGGACTATTCACTGAAAGCACATTTCACTGAAAGTCAAATGACTGCACAAATCACTGAAAGGTCAATTCACGGAAACAAATTTCACTGAAAGTTATATATGGCCTTTTCCCCACTGTTGTGTGACCCTGGAGTTAGTATATATAGTAAGGGGGGGAGGTGGGCACTGCCCCCGCATCTGGGGGTGTGGGGGCCGTAGCCCCCCACATATTTTGGATATATATATTAAGTTCAGAAAAGAGTAATTTATTGGAATTGTAAGTATCCATGTATGCAATTTAAAATAGGTGGGGGGGCTACATCCCCCATACCTCCCCTTACTATATATACTAACTCCAGGATCGCACAACAGTAGGGAAATGGCCATATATAACTTTCAGTGAAATGTGTTTCAGTCAATTAAGTTTTCAGTGAAATGAGCTTTCAGTGAATTAGGCACAGTCAAATGTGTTTCAGAGAAATGTGCTTTCAGTGAATTGTCCTAGACCCATATATATATATATATATATATATATATATATATATATATATATATTACAACAAAATACTGACTAAAATGTATACTGATAGTGTAAATTAACTAACTTACAAAGGTTACCCTAAAATTCTAAAAAATAGAATTAAATTAAACAATGGGAGAATTCTATAGCTTTGCTGCCTTCATCTTTAACACAGTGCCAGCAGAGTTATTACTGAGGCCATGTTTTTGTGTAGTGTTACAACATAATTGCCTTAACAATTCTTTATATTTCACTCTGGTTTCCCAGGCACTTCCTTTCCATCATCATTTAATATATAATTAAAAAATATAAATGCATTAAAATTCTTAAAATTGTGCATTTATAAAGTTCAGTAGTCATTCTTCACTTCTTAATATCAAACAAGTTATCATAAATTCTGTCTTTTAACCTTCTTTCAGTTTTATCCACATAGCAAGATGGACATGAAAGGCAAACTTGATAGTGACACAGTTACAATAGCCCAGACAACAATTGTCCCTTTCACAATCATCAGTCATTATATTGGATCCAACATGAATATGTTTACACTATTTACAAGTTCCAGATTTTGCCATCTTCATTCTTATTGTGTTGGTCATTGCTGTATAATTTATCTCCCATTCTTCTAATAGGTGTTTAATATGCCTGCCTCAATTATAGACAATAATATGTTTGTCACTTTACTTTTATATGAATGTAAATTTGCCTGTGCCACAAGTGATAATTCATTAAAGGTGTTTGAAAAAAAATATGTTTGTCACCCAACTTATCCTTTATCTCTTTAAGAGAATTTAGATTCCAAAAACAATCTATAATAGACCTGATGTTAGATACCTCTTGGCTAAATAGTAAAGCCACAATCTCGTAAAATTATTAATGAGTGTCTTATTTTGTTCCATACCTTTAGGGTTTCCCAAAATGTGAAGACATTTGTGCCTCCTACATGTTATAACATTTTTGCTGGCATGAATTGCATTTTCAAAGATTTGTTTTGCTGGCAATTCATTTGGGTTGAAATAACTAAATAATGACATACAATTGAGTTTCAGACATCATATCCTTCAGAAAATGTATGGTAAAGCAAATTCTGTTATTTTAGCAACTTTCTAATTTTATATGACCAATATTTAAAATCTGTCCTAGTCTTTCTGCCTTTGTACCCCTATTAATGTTGGCTTTGTCCAGATTTCCTGAGAGTTTGTGTGGTATACATAGAACGTGCTCTGTAATAGGCTACAAACTGACAGATTCCTCTGTATAGTGTAAATTTTCCTTCAGTGACTTCTTTTTTTGTGGGTCACTGAGAATCTGCTTAGAGATAAAATGACACCTAACAAATATAGAAAGACCGTCAAATTTGACTTTAGGTCTAAAGGCGTGGTAGCAGCAAAAACTAAATATGGAGGAAGTGCCTTCTGAATATTTAAACCACATTTCAATAATTACATAGCTATGGATATGTTCCAAATGCAGGAGAACCTCAAGGACTGGCAGTTTGTTATTGACACTTCTGGCATTGAGAAGTGCTACCTTAAAATTATCCAATTTTGGATATATGTTAGTAGCATTGATGTGTTCATTATATTGACTCTTCCTACATAAAGGCACTGTAGTGATAAGGCCTTTAGCCAGTATCTGAAAGCCATTGGACAAGAGGTGTAGGACTTCCTTTATCAAGCAGCTAGGATTGTTGTGCATCTTTACCCATGTCAACATGTACTGGATCCTCCTGGAATTACATCATATGTTTAGCATATTGCTGAAGCCAATTATCTTGTCTCTGTACCTAGACATCATTCCTGGAGAAAAGTTCCCCTCAGAACCAGATTCTTTTCTGCATTGGTGATGTGCATGGAAGGTTCTGAGATGTCCCTTTGCATATCTTTCAGAGTTTTGCATCTGAAGTCATTCACCTCCATATGGGCCACCACCATGTTATAATCATATTTGTTGGATAACAGGATCTTAAAGGCCCCTGAGTTATCAGAAATCTTAGCATGTTAGGTACAACTTACTGTTACCCTGACTTTGGCCAACTAATTGTGAGTAGAATCAGTTTCTCAGACTGTGATTCACTGGATCTATATATATTATTTGAAACCTCAATCCATCAAACACCTCGTCATCTACCCATTTTCATCAAAACCTGAATTTGTCGAATGATCGTTCCATCATACTTTTTCCCACAGAAAGTAACCAGTGGTCCATCATTAGGAATTTGCCCTTTTCCCCACAGTTGTGCAATCTCGGACTTGGTATGTTTAGTTAGGGGTTTGTGATGTGGGAGGTGTAGACCCCACCAGGGTGGATGTTAAATTTTTCTGTTTTTGATGTGGTCATTAGGTTTGCCCACTTGTTACTTACCTTTGGGAAAATGTTCAATGGCACGATCATTCATTAAATTCAAGTTTTGATGAAAATGGGTCGATGGATTGAGGTTTTGAAAATATGGTATAAACCTGAGTCACCAGTCACAAAAACATTTCTGTTTGCAGAGTGGTTTTGTGTGCTGAATTTGAAATAATTTAACTTTTGTTTACTGTTTGTTGAATGCATAATTGAAGGTGATGCAGTGCCAGATTTTCACTGAGACCAAGACCTTATGGATTTTGGAGGCTTTGTCAATGATGTTTTTTACATATTCAACAAAAGACGTGATGTATGCAGAGTGTGGCTATTATGTGTGTTGCCTACAGTCCTAATTTATGTGAGAGTGAAGCCTCCATATTTGTTAAATATTTACATCACTGACAAGCATAATTTATTGTGATGAGTAAGTTCATTATCTGTGATCCTAAAGCAGTTTATAAACTGTCTAAGGATACCACTTGCTATGAGGATGGCAACAGAAAGAAAAACAAATTGGCTGTCATTCAGTCACAGTGCTGTACTGTACATTAAGCAGGCAGGAAGATATGAGGTTATGTTTGGGGATCAGAAGGCTGTGGGGTCTAATCAAATAGTAAGTGGTTGGATTAATTTTTCAGCTCTGATACAGTGTAGGTGTTGTATTTCCAAGGTGCTATCATTTAGAAGAAACATTACAATGACATCCCACTCGCCTGAGTAAGTAGCAGCCTAAGTGGATATAAACTATGCCATGCATGTCAAGAAAGGAGCATTTATCCAGTGTTCTGGCCAAATTCAAATTCCTTTTACATTATGAATACAACGTCAGATCCCCTATAGCTAGGTATGAAACAACATTATTTACAGAAATACTTTTTAGAGACATTACTGACTGAATGACATCTTACTTTCACTTTGTGACTAAAACAATACTTTGTTTCTTCTTCTGCATCTCTGCATATAAAGACTTAATACAAAATAGAATGTATTCTCCTCTCCATGCCATATAACTCCATATTTTGAAGCTTCCATATGGTACATCATAACAATACATACACTTACTCTTTCCTACTTTTATTCTAGCAAGTTCCGTACTGATTTATCACAGTAATACTTTTATTTGCTTTTCTTTTCTTTTAAAAGACCAACACACCTCTCAGCTATACAGATTTTTGCAGAATGTCCAGATTTTTGCCTCATATTTTTGGCCAATTTTTCATAAAATCGTGGTTTTCTGGCAAATCAGTGGCAAATCATTAAAGATTTAAGTTAGAAAATAATGGCAAACATTTGAGTTTCAGATTTCATATCCTTCAGAATATTCATGCTAATGCAAAACGTGTTATTCTATCAATTTTTTAAGTTTTTAAGAGCAATATTTAAAAAGTGTCCCTATTTTTGGGCCTTTGTCCCACTTTTACATACAGCTTTGTCCAGATTTCGTGCTCTTAGACGTTGAGTGGTATGGAGACCAAGGACACTTTTTTGACTTTCTGAAGCTAGCAAAGAATATTAAGAAAGATAATTGTGTTAACATATCAACCCATCAGTAATTTTGCTGGAAAAAGCCTTATGCCCCATAGTTGTGAATTTCTATTTTCTGGTAGAAAGATAGTAGCTAGAATTCACAGAATTCCCATATTTTGTTGTACATGTTTTAATGGTCTGTAATATTCTACTTGTCAATTCCTTGACTGGGCATAGTAAAACTGAATATAGTATGATTAAAATCCCACTTTTCAACCAAATTGCAAAACCTCAAAAAAATGCTAGCCATTGTACGGCACAACTTTATCTGTTATACAATGTTTAGCAAAAAAAAAAAAACAAGATTATAAATACACTGACCCTTCTGACATTGCCAACATCTTGGCTAACAGGTTCAGTGCAAATCCCCCCCCTCACCACCTACAGGGCCTATTACCATTCTAGGGGACTGTGTAAGTCCAATTATTACTGATACGTTGGTTAACAAGGCTCTATCTAAAGCTAAAAACACTGCCTCCATGAGACCAGATGGTGTCCCAGGCTGTGTCATACGCAAGCTCCAAAAGGTATTAACCCTGCTCCAGCTGAGAATCGAATGGGAGAACCTCTTGCTGTGAGGCAACAATGCTACCGCTGCACCACCACGGATGGACTATTTAAAATAAACAGTCTAAATAATAGGATTCAGTGTTATCTCTTTCTCAGAAAGGTATGCATTTGTCTCCATCTGATGAAGTGGTTTAAACGAAAACGCAGTGCTGGAGTAATTGTGTTAGTGGACTGATTAGTCAAACTTATTGTTTCTGCGTTTTATTGGACTGAAGAGTCGTTTTAATAAAGGAATTCATGTGGATTACGGATTTGTGCCTCTTCCATCTGTTCTGTATTTTTGGTGTTTTGGTGAACATTGGAACAGTGATTCTTTTTGGTTTGTGTCCTGCATCTTAATACCCTGTTCAGTCTCATCCTCTCCACAGGATATGTGCCCATAGAATGGTGCATGGCAATGGTGGTCCTGCTACACAAGGGTGGGGCCACAACTGACCCTGGGAACTACCGACCAATAAGCCTGACAAGTCTGATCTGTAAGGCTATGGTGCGAATCATTATGGAACTCATAAACGGAGAGATTGGAAACCTCCACTCACTGGACCCCACACAGTTCGGCTTTGTCAAGGGCAGATCATGCCTCCTGAACCTGGTGGATTTCTTTGAGACAGTTACTCAGGCTATAGATAAGGGAAAGGAGGTACACACGGCTTACCTTGACCTTGCTAAAGCATTTGACACCATTCCCCATTCAGGTATTATTGATAAGCTCACCAGCCTGGGCATAAACCCTTACGTCACAAGATGGATCGCAAACTGACTCTCAGACAGATCCCATAAAGTAAGAGTAGTGGGATCTATGTCTGAATCCAGACCAGTAATGAGTGGTGTGCCTCGGGGCTCTGTCCTGAGGCCCCTTCTGTTTGGCATATACTTCTCAGAAGTACAGGCAAGCACGGAAGGACTGTGGCTGACTAAGTTTGTGGACAGCTGCAAACTGGGTGCTATAATAGAGTCTCCGGCCGACATGGAGATCCTCCAGAACAGCCTAAATGAGACTGATGCATGGTGTCAAAGCCATGGTCTCAAGCTAAATGCAAAAAATTGTGTAGTAATCCCCTTTGGAAAAAACAGAGTAACCGCAAACTACAACATAGGAGGTAATCCCCTGAAATCTGAAGAAGAAATAAGGGATCTAGGGACCCAAGTAGATAGTCAGCTTTCCTTTGATAACCATGTTGCTAAAGTGGTTAGAAAATCCTTCTATGTGACCCATCTGATCACAAAAGGGTTCACATCAAGATCTAAGGATGTAATGGTGCCCCTCTACTCTTCCCTCATCAGACCCATTATTGAGTACAATGCACCAATTGGAATGTACCTGGCTGGACATCTCCAGCAGCTGGAGAGACCACAAAGGTACCCAACCAAGAGGATTACTGGCCTCAAACAGTTGCCCTATGCAGCACAATTGAAAAAGCTAAGACTGTTCTCTGTTGCATACCACTTTCTCAGAGGTGATCTCTGTCTAACGTACAGAGCCATGTCCAACCCAGAATTGTTGAACATGCTCCATCTTAGCAAAACCAAATCTACTCGAGCTACATGTTCTAGGGATATAAACCTCAACACAACAATGAATAGAACATGCTGGAGGGATAGATTCCCTTCGCAGAGACTTCCCTTACTATGGAACAGGGCCCCGATCTACATAAGACAGAGCCCCTCACTATCACTCTTCAAGAGGAACCTTGATGAGTGGATGGGTAACAGAACGTTCACACCGGGGATCACACCAACAGCACTACTAGATAGGGGCCAAGGGTACTAGCTGCTAGTACAAGGGTCTAGGGAACTACTAAAGGGGCGGTGTATACCGCACAACGTGGCTGGGCTAATATATGCCTTCGGGCAGATAGCCCAGTACCAACCTATGAACCTATAACGATATTGTGACTAGCAGCACCACAGTTACACAGCTTCTGCATATATTAAAACGATACATCAAGTATGGCATCTTTCTATGAAACTGCTGACACATTAGTTTGATCTTTTCTCAGGAACTATTTTGAAAGATGTCTGCTAAACAAACTTATTCTACAAAAACATATCACAGAACTTTTACAGCATGGATTTATAAAATGAAACTCGACTCTAAAGAGGTTTATGATCCAGCAAGAGTGGCCACTGATCTTGAATTGACACTTATTGCAGTGTGTCTGGATTTTGCCATGAAATGTTACTGCTTTAAGTTATTCTAGCAATGCTAAACTTTTGCAACACTAATTGATATATTACTGGTCGGCTACATTACTAGCTATCAAATGACACTCAGAAGGTCACGGTGTCTGTCTACATATCTAGGGGAGAATAATTACAACCAAGGTAGAAGGACCAGTTTTATTTAATTTGTTGTTCTGTACATTCTTTATGTCATCTTATGTTTTGCTAGGCAAATATGCAGAAGATTGTAAAACTGGCATAGCCTTTACATCAGATTCAAACACAGTCTGAAACAATATATGTCAGTCATTGAGGCATGGACAAATAGAGATGGTGTTCAGGTCAGCACATCTAAATTAAAATATATGTTTTTTGAAAAATATTGCATTCATTATAATATCAGAATACTTGATAAGTTATTGTAACAGCTGTAATCATTAAGGGTCTAGGTATACTGACAGACAACAAACTGAATTATAAGCAACAGTCATATGCCTTGAGCAGTCATCCGTTGAAACAGGTGGGTTTATTATGAAGAAGCACAGAGCTAGAGATCTTCATAGGTTCATAGGTAGGTACTAGGCTATCAGCCCTAGGGCCTATACAAGTCTAGCCAAAGAGGTACTCTGGCTTTCGCCACCCAAGAAAATTATTTTCCTGTGCCCCTGTTGAGCAGATTCATAGAGGTGATCCCTGGGGTGAATTTCCTATTTCCCATCCAATCATCAAGATTTTTCTTGAGTGCCAATGAGGAGCTTTGTTTGATATAGATAGGTAGTTTGTTCCAGAGTATTGGAAGTCTCTGGGCCAGGAATCTATCCCTCCAGCATGTTCTGTTTATTGTAGTGACAAGGTTTAAATCCCTAGAGCATGTAGCTCGGAGGGTTTGGGATTTCTTTAAGTGGAGCATGTCCAACAGCTCTGGGTTTGACATAGTTTTGTATGTTAGGCAGAGATTGCCTCTAAGTAGGCGATATGCGATGGAGTAATGCTGGAGTTTTTTGAAACGGTCTGCGTTGGGTATCTGTTTGAGGCCAGTAATCCTCTTTGTGAGGTATTTCTACGGCCTTTCCAGTTGTTGCAGATGTCTTGTGAGATACATACCAAAAGGGGCAGTGTACTCTATAATGGGTCTAATGAGTGATGAGTAGAGGGGAACAATGACAGCTATTTTCCTGGATGAGAAACCTTTTGTAATGAGGTGTGCCACTTAGAAGGATTTCCTGACTACTGTGGCAATGTGATTATAAAGGAGAGACAACTGTCCACCTGTGTCCCAAGGTCTCTTATCACACTTTCAGTGCTAAGTAGACTTCCACCTATGTGGTAGCTCATGGGTACAGAGTTTTTACCAAAGGGGATGACATTGCACTTTTTGGCATTGAGCTTGAGGCCATGGGTTTGTCACCAGGCATCTGTCTCAGTGAGGCCCTTTTGTAGGATGTCCGCATCATTAGGAATTTCAATTATGGCTCCTAGTTTGCAGTAATCTGTGAACTTAGTTAGCCAAAGACCTTCTGTGTTAGACTGTACTTCAGAAAAGTAGATACCAAACAGGAGAGGACCCAGGACTGAACCCTGTGATACTCCAGTTGTCACTGGTCTGAAGTCGGATTTGGAGTCTACTACTTTCACAGTGTGGGTTCTGTCAGTGAGCCAGCTGGCAACCCATCTTGTGACATAGCGATTTATACTAAGTTTAGTGAGTTATCTATAATTCCAGAGTGGGGAATGGTGTCAAAAGCCTTGGCGAGATCTAGCTAGGCTGTGTAAAACACCTTACCCTTGTCTATGGCTTGCTTCAAAGAAGTCTAACAGGTTTAGGAGACATGATCTGCCTTTTATAAACCCAAACTGGATGGGGTCCAAAGTTTGGAGATTAACAATGTCTTTGTTTATAAGTTTCATGATGATAAGTTCCATGGCCTTGCAGACCAGGCTCATTAGGCTAACGGGGCGATAGTTCCTGGAGTCCGTGGTGGCTACTTCTTTGTGGAGTGGTATAACCGTCTCTGTGCACCATTCAGTGGGCACAGAGCCTGAGGTGAGGCTATGATTGAACATAGTGCTTAGGTGGGGTGCCAGTTCATTCTGTAGTTAATGTAGAATGCGGCCTGGGATGTTGTCAGGTCCCATTGATGCTGTGTTCTTGGCTTTGGAGTGTGTGGTTTTTACCTGTGCAACCATTATTACATGAACTTTGCATTCTACCGGAATAGAGATGGGGCGTTTAGGGGTTGGGGGGGGGTAAAGTTAGCACTGAACCTATCTGCCAGGATGTTGGCAATATCAGTTGGTTCTGTATATTTAGTGCCATTGTGCTGTCACTCAGAGCAGATCTGAGTGTTGCCATTGAGATTCTTGATATAGCTATAAAATGCTTTGTGGTTGTCTTTAGAATCAGTGGCGATTCTGTTTTCATAACTAGCTTTGGAGGATTTCATGAGAGATCTCAGCTTCTTACTGAGACTGACCAGGGAGTTCTTCCAGTCATGGAACTTTACTCTTTTTTGCAACAGTTTCTTTGTTCTGTTGTAGAGTTTGTTTATGGCAGGGGACTACCAGATTGGCTTCCTTTTTTTGGAGGATAGCATCTTGTTTCTATTAGGGATATTATGATCCATGCACTCGTGTAAGTGCTTATAAAGTGCATTTGTGTAGGATTCAGCAGTCGTACCTTTATTGTCCGTCTGCATGAGTGTCATAAAGTTTGCCACTTCTGTCTTAAGAAGTGTTAAGTTGGCTTTGGAGACATTTTTTACTGTGGTTTCCCTAATGGGGGGTGGGGGCGGGATGTGAACGTCTAGGCTGAGTACCTTGTGGTCAGATCTGACCAACGAGGAATTGACCTCTAGTGTGAAACACCAGTCGCCCATGTTGGTAATGACCAGGTCTAGGATATTGCTGCCCCTGGTGGGGGTGTGAATAAGTTGATCCAAGGCATTGGAATTTATGAATTCCAAAAAACGTTGAGCAAAAGAGTTGGTACATGAGTATTTTCCCAGTTAATGGTGGGGTAGTTGAAATCACCTATTATTAGGGTGTTGGGTTGTACCTTAATATTTTCCAGTGTATCAAGAAGTGAAGAGTGGGAATCCTGGGTCATGGTGGGGGATCTGTAGCAAGTTACAATTTGGATTGCGGTCTTGCCCAGAGTTAGTTTCACTTGGATAATCTCAGATGCATTATGCTGAGCAACTAGCCTGGAGGTGTGGATATCCTTAATGAATATGAACATGCCTCCACCTTTAGTGTTTCAGTCCAGGATAGGTGGCCGAAAGGTGTGGTATGAATTATAGCCTGCTAATGCAGGGGTGCTCTCTGGAGCCCTGAACCAGGTCTCTGTCACTGCACAGATGTCGATGTTCTCCATTTTAAGGAGTGCCTCGAGTGAATGCATTTTGAGGTTTAGACTTCTAGCATTGAGTAGCATTACCCTCAGGTTTTGCTTGTTTGTACCTGTGGCAGTGGAGAATTTGTCATTTGAACCTTGCCTAAAAAAGGCACTATAGTGGTGGCCAGTATCCGGAATCCCAAGGGCAACAGGTGCAGGCCATCTCTGGGAAAGCATCGTGGTCTGTCGATCATGTCATTCCCAGGCAGACAGATACTTTATCTTCTTAATGGACTTTATATTTGATCTATTTGATTTATTTTCAGAGTATAACTCTGCTTTCTGTATTAACAGTTTGTCAAATATCTTTTTTGGAGTCTGCTTCATGAGGAGACACCAAATTAATACCAGCTTAAAGGAATGTTGCATAGACTGAAAGATTACACAATTTATATTTGTTTAGTATTACATACAGATTATTGAATTGCAAGCAATGTCTGGCTTTTAAGGTTTACCAATCAGAAATTCTGAAGGATACAATGGACTGTCACAACTGTCATATCAAAAAATAGTAAACGATTCTGAAAAGGTATATCTAAAAAAGAATATGTATGTGATTCTGTCTTTACCTAGGTTATGGAATAAACTATCATGGGAAACAAAGGAAGGCCAAAAGCTAAAATAAATTTAAATGATTGTTAGATCTAGCATTGAGAGATAATAAGTCTAGGTATAATATTATGGTGTCAGTGGTTCATAATGACCTTTGGGGCTAAATCTTGGCTTGATGGACTTATGAACTTATGAACACAGTCTTTGAAGAGGAAATAGTGAGCATTTTTGTACTGAAACAAGTCTATCTAACTTATATCCACATATGTATGTATATATATATATATATATATATATATATATATATATATATGTATATATATATATATATATATATATATATATATATATATATATATAAAAATATATATAAAAATATATAGATATATATATATATATATATATATATATATATATATGTATATGTATATATGTATGTGTGTGTGTATATATATATATATATATATATATATATATATATATATATATGTGTGTGTGTGTGTGTGTGTGTGTGTGTGTGTGTGTGTGTGTGTGTGTGTGTGTGTGTGTATATGTATGTGTATATATGTATATGTATATATATATATATATATATATATATATATATATATATATATATATATATATATATATGTATATATATATATATATATATATATATATATATATATATATATCTATAGATGTTTATATATAAAACTAAAACTTCTAAAAACTACCAAGACTTAGGAGGCTGTAGAGTTGTAAAAACTTGCACAGCCTTTGAAAAAAGCGGTTCCAACACCAAACCCAGACAAGATACTCCCAAGGTTGGGATGTTTAGCTGTGGGCGATGTGTGGTCTGTCCTCACATTTTGACTGGCAAAGACTACCGCTACCCTTACAACAGGTTTCGAGTAAACCATATGAAACGCTTTGACTGCCACTCCGAGTTTGTCATGTACTCGGCTGTCTGCAACACCTGTGATAGTTTTTATGTGGGGAAGACTATCAGGAGGCTTTTCAACAGAGCCAAGGAGCACCTAACCACCATAAGGAATGAGGACTAGAGCAACGCGCTGGGCCGGCACAGTCAAGCCTGCCCTAACTTTATCAAATTTAGTTTTTTTGTTCTTGAGCAAGTAGACCAGTTCTTTGGAGACAACGAGACATTGCTTGAGCTCAAAGAACTCAGATGCCAAATCTTGCTCAATGCTGAATCCAGGCCTGGACTTAATGAGAACATCAATCTCAAATGAGCGCTGAAATGGCTGTACTGATCCACACTCCAATGGAGAAAGTGCTGTTGCATACAGCGACCTCCATTGGCCTGTTCAACTCCAGGGCAACCTATCGCTGAGTGACCTCGCACTTCATTCTGGTAGGTCATTTGGTTCCAACATGGCTTGAGGATTTGGTAATAAATACTGCTTGTTATTGGAGCACTCAATCTGTTCAGGACACCTGGTTGGTCTCATAAACCCACGGTCGGCATTGGTTGTTTAACATCACTCGCGCCAAACCTTTATTACACAGCTCTATGAGCAACACACCAAAGGCTCCTTGCTATTGGAGATTATTTATCTAAGAATAAATACAAGGCACCTCTCTGGCCCAATAATTGTGCCACTCGTTGATTTGATTGGAAAACACCCGCTCTGTTACAGTTACACTAACGGCCATTGACACTGATGCTCATCCTCGTGGTTGTCTCACATGAGCGGGAGAACTACTGATTCCAAAATTGTTGGCCCACACTGGACTTGGGTCTTGTTACTGGTGCCACGTTGGTGCTCTACTGGCTGCCTTTTTATACTCGGCCCACAATACCTGGCCGTCTGACCTACGAAAACAGCAGTAGCATAGTCCTGAGCGATCTCTCCTAAGTACACGCTTCAACATCAATGAACTGAAAAAACTTTTTGGAACTCAATTGGACTCACTGAATAGAACACTTGTACTGATAGTTGCTTTAGAGTTTTTTAGTGGTCATCTTTCTGGCTTGAATTTTTGTTAATATCTGCAGAATCGACAGACCTTTTTATATTGTACTTATTGAACTGAGTACTTTTTAATGTACAAAGTATGGGTAAAATATCCTTTTTACTAGTACCTAGTGCACACCTGTGAACGGCAATCCGCCGTCGCTGTCTCGTGCTTTAGCCCACAGTGATAGCTACCAAATGATAATAGCTTGTACACTATGGACCTGTTTAACGTATCGCTGGTTTTATTTTTAGTTTTTAAAAGTTTTTGTGCCCCTTTTTACAAACACCTTTTGATTAAACATTTACCACTGGGCCCCGCACATACACTTAGCTAGACTGGCAGCATTTCTCAGAGTTTTCAATGACTTTGACAATAAGTTTATGTACGGTGATGTATGAACACATTCAGTAATCATTGTCTGCTGCATATGGCGTACCCAATTAACCACTGATGGCACAAGTTAGTGCTTCCTTTATGAAGTGTAAGTAATCTCTATACGAGGATAAAAAATTTTGGACCTCGTGGAAGCTAGGCAGTTGTTAAAATATAATGTGACCCCCACAGGAGCCTTTGGCACAGCTGTAGTGTTAGTCCCAGTAGTTGGTCGCAATGTTGTGCTATTCAGTGGCAGTTCCTTAGATTGGTTAGCTTTTAGCTCACTACCACTCGATGATTGGACAATTAATTCACAAACACACCTCACTGGTAAATTAAGTGCTGCCAGGCTCGATGATTGGTTCTAGCTCGAACTTGTTTTACATTTGAGAACAAAGTGGCTCTTCTTCATGTGCTATATATTAGACAACATTATGTTTTTGTTTTAAAGCTTACTCTGATGAAGTTCGATTTAATAAACTGATGAAAACGCTAAGGAACAGTTCGGTCTCTGAGTGCATATATATATATATATATATATATATATATATATATATATATATATGTACATATATATATATATATATATATATATATATATATATATATATATATATATATGTAGGTATATATATATATATATATATTTATCTATATATATGTATATATATATATATATATATATATATATATATGTATGTATATATATATATATATATATATATATAGGCATATGTTTCTGTATATATATATATATATATATATATATATAAGACTATATATATATGTGTATATATATATCTATATATATATCTATATATATGTGTATATATATCTATATATATATATATATATATATATATATATATATATATATATATATATATATATATATATATATATATATATATATATATATGTAGGCTGTGATAGCCGATTTATAGCCGACTTGCATTTATAAGTGTCTACAGTATCTGTTTCTCCTTGTTTTCTGAAGAAAAAAAAAAAAAAAAAAAAATCTCTTTTTCCCGCCTTACTGAGCTAGAGTAGTCCAGTTTCAGAGTTGCTGATCCCTGGACTTTGTTTGTAGTTCCTGTTACTGATTCTTTGCCTAATTTGGAGGAGAGGAAGTTCCCTTGCTTACCAGTGGGAGTGGGAAGCATTGAGCTGCCTGTTGGTCCAGTTTTGTGAGGTTTCAGCCAGTAACTTGTAGTCTATTGGTCGTTTTGGGTCAGTTCCTAGCTTTTTTCAGCCCCCTGATATAAAACACGCTAAACGCGCGTTAGCGCGATTTAGCGCAGTGTTGCCACTGTTGCACACAAGAGCAGCGGCGGTTAATCAAAGTTAAACTATTCGGGCCATCTAAATTCCACTCTTCAAATTTTCCCTTAAAACTACCTTCCTTGAGCTGTACTGCTGATCTAACCAGCGTATCCTATAACTGAAAAGTTCATCTCTACTTGATTCCCAAGTAGACTATTCTCTATCTGTAAAGCCTAGCACTTACTCCTATAGTACTTGCACCTTGATAAAGCACTCTTATTATAGATAGTACCCCACCAGCCTAAAACCCGCATCCCCCGGAGTCCTTTGAAAGTCTCTTTATCTATTACTTCTAGTATGTCGAAGGATCAGTTGCTAGTGTCCTCTCCTGCTCAACTGGTGAACCTGGGAATATTGAGGCAATGTTACAATTGCCTCATGTACCTGAACAATCCTCTCCTTCTCCCACAAAACACAAATACATGCGAGAGATGCAACTATATGGCCAAATTGGAGGCTGAGCTCTCTCAACATAGGACTGGCAACACCAGACAGGAGGAGAAGGTAACCACACACAATACATACCCAGTCACACATAGTACCATCACAACTTCAAATCATACACATAATCACACAAAGACATACTCGGAGGCTCTGATCAAAAATCTACCAAAACAGCAGAGGCCACCAAAGCAGACACCCAAACAACTACCACCTCAGGACCCAACACATGCAACACATAGACCACACAGTCAGAGTGTCAAACAGTCACAGCCCTTAAGGCCAAACACAATGCCAGACACACTCGTCATTGGTGACTCCATAGTCGGACACACTGACGTTCCGCTCACCAGACTGAGTAAGGAGAAGGTCACAGTAAGCTGCCTGTTGGGCGCTAGAATCCGTCACATAATGCAAGCACTCAGGTCACTCAACAGCAGGTACAAGTACGACTCAGTCATTGTCCACGCTGGTGTCAACGACCTGAGACATACCTCCCTGGACTACATGAAAAGGGACATTGAGGAGCTCTCTGATTATGTAGCCCAGGCAGGTATGACCCTGACCTTGAGCAGTATCCTGCCTTCACCTAGAATGATGCCACAATACAGTGATAAGATGATCAGCTTTAATAATTGGCTTAAATTCTGGTGTCATTCAAAGGGGATCCAATGTCTGTCTGCCTGGGATGACATGCTGGACAAGCCACGCTGCTTCGCAAGGGACGGCTTGCACTTGTCACCCCTGGGCTTCCGGATATTGGCAAAAGCTCTTGCCACCCCCATAGTGCTTTTTTTAGGCAAGGCTAAAATTCTAAACCTACCACCCTAGAACACAAAAAAGGAAAAAAACTAAGGGTAATGCTGCTCAATGCCAGAAGTCTCAATCTCAAGATGCACGCACTCGAGGCTCTTCTCAATATGGAGAACATCGATGTCTGTGCTGTGACAGAAACCTGGTTCAAAGCTCCTGAGAGCACCCCAGCACTATCAGGTTTCACCTCATATCATGCGTTCCGGCCCCAAAATCCGGACAACACCAAGAAAGGAGGGGGGGGTGTCCATATACATAAAGGACACCCACACCTCAAGGTTGGTGGCAACGCACAATGCATCGGAGACCATCCAGGTGCAATTAACCATAGGCAAGACTGCTCTGCAATTTGTAGCATGTTACAGGCCACCCTCTCAAACTCAGGAACCTCACATGGCCTTCCTGAAAACATTGGAGGGGATAAATGTATCTCCAAACACCATCATACTAGGTGACTTCAACTACCCTAA
>NC_056730.1:258707856-258755356 GCF_019279795.1 Protopterus annectens
GGGAAGTCATTTCTTATACTGACATGTACACTATCACTTACTGACAGACATAAGATTATCATAGTGAAGTACTACACAAATCACAGTAATGATCCTGTGGAATACAGCAGAGATATGACCAATAAACGTGGACAGTCTGACACAATCTGGTCAGTCTAGAGGTATACAAAGAACTCCTTAATGCAAGACGTTTGGACCAATCCTGACAGCATGGATGTTTACAACCATCTAATTGGGATATTACAAAAATACTGGAATAGATAAGCCCCCACAGTTGATGCATTCTCACACTCCTGTCTGTCCTCACACATATTAGCTGGAGGAGCAGAGTTCCCAAGCCCACATACTTCCCACTTGTTAGTGATATACATCTTCACAGCATGCCACTGCTTTTTCAGAAATACATAACATTGTGGTGGCCATGCACCAGTACATCTAACAAATATGTGGACATAACATCACACTAGATAAATACAGTGAGCTGCTAGGCATGCCACAAAGCACTGTGCAAACTACAAGCAGACTGCCACAACACTGACCCAAGTTTCCTATGGAGGAATACACATGTACTTGCAACTATAGCAGGCACTGCAGGCATGTAACAGCACTGAGTAACAGACACCAGTGTGAAAGTGCATAACCATAACCAATCTGAACCTAGTCACAGTCACATTATGGTAAGTCTAATTAATAGTACAGTATATGGACTGTGTGAACAAAACCATCCTCATATGTCCCACTCACACACTAACCCTACATATACTGGCCCAATACACAGTGTAGTCTGCCTGACTGATATGGGACATGTGTCCGTCTGGCCCTACAAACATGTACGCTAATTGGGTGCCATAAACTGGATCAGCATGCAACGTCAGAACAGGACCAAGAACAATGACATCTACCACAGTCTATACACAGGCCAAGTAACTTATTCACAATACTGTCAACAATCACCATAAGTACACAGACCTCACTACTGTACAGACTACAACAGAATGTCCAGGTTTTGTCCTCAAATATAAGGCCCACTATACATAACATGTCTAGCAGTCTGATATCTCACTGGCTTGTTATCAGGTATGATGTCACTAAATATTGATGTAATGTACATATGCACCTCTTACTGCATGACATATGGACAAAGGGTGACAGACTTGGGGGATGGAGGCACAAACACAGGGCCGATATTGACATATTGCTGTGATAAACTGAGAAAATTCCTGGTGTAATGGGGTTTGTTGTGACATAACTCTTCTGTGGGATATGAAGTCAGTAACTCACAGGGATGTCACCATGCACTGACTGCAATCATCAGCGTAGCTACTGTATTTTTAAAGATAGGAAATGTGCGAGTAACACACCACATGTAAAACTCCAAACTCTGGCCAGTCTGCAGATAGCCCTACTGGTGAGAGTTTCTTCAGCCACATAACACTGTCATGCCAGACTTTAAATCATGTAGAACAGCCATATCCACACAAACCCTGTTAAACCAACCTTACTTTAAACATAGAACAGCAATACTTACATTCTGTCCCTATGTCTGGAACATCCCCCTCATGTTTGTTGGCTTGTCTCAAAAGTGTATGTTGTAAGAGGTATTTCTAACCACCCTCTCTGATGTTGTTTGTCACACACCCACATGAAGTCCTGCTAAGTGAAGGAAAAGGGCCAACACCCACATGAAATGCTTAGTTATATGAGTGTGTTTCCATGCAAGTGGCTATAGGAATGGTACCACAGCTGTTCAACATGCAATTAGCAAGTGGAGGACTGCAATTCATGCACAGGCTATCAGCTTATCATGAGCATTACTTACAAAACTCCACCTGCTGCCTATGCAAAACATAGGTTCATAGGTGGGTACTAGGCTATTTTCCCAAAGGCATTTATAAGCCTAGTCAGAATGTTGGCTTTCGCCAGCCCCTTAGATTAGTTCCCTGTGCCTCTGTCCAGCAGAGCCACTGATGTGATCCCCGAGGTAAACTTTCTGTTTCCCAGCCACTCGTCAAGGTTTCTTTTGAAGAGGGTTAGCGAGGAGCTCTGCCTAATGTAGATTGGGATCTTGTTCCAAAGCCTTGGAAGTCTCTGGGGCAGGATTCTATCCCTCCAGCACATCCTATTTATTGTTGTGGTGAGGTTTAGATCCCTAGTGCATGTGGCTCGAGGGGATAAGGTTTTCTTTAGGTGGAGCATGTCCATCAATTCCGGGTTAGTCATGGCCTTGTCTGTCAGGCAGAGATCACCTCTGAGTAGGCAGTATGCAACCGAGTTCAACTGGAGTTTCTTCAGTCAAGCTGCATAGGGCATCTGTTTGAGGCCATTGATCTTCTTGGTGAGGTACTTCTGTGGTCTTTCCAGCTGTTGCAGATGTACTTTTCCACATCTACAAGGGAGGGAGAGAGAGAGAGAGAGAGACAGACAGAGACAAAGTAAGAAAGGAAGGGAGTAAGAGAGTAAGAGCCAAGCGTGTTTGCATATGGTCCATGGGTGGAGAGTGGTATCTGGGTATTATAACGGTTGCCTATATTGTTTACTAATCTATACTGTCACATAGTAATTGCACATGGCTGTACACATTTATGGCTGAGGATTGTCTACGACAACCTCTACAGTGTTTGAAAACTGTTGGTCTTGTAATGTAGACAATGGGACATATAGGTCCTCAATATAATTATGTAGCAAAACCCACACTGTAATGGATCCTGTCATTACACAATCACCCAAGCACCCACACAGGATACTAATGAGAAGCACACACAAACACACACTTTTCAGTACCGAGTTTCAAACCCCTACCTGACTATGTATTGCTATTGCAGTGTTATGCAGTTATTGCACATGCCACGGAACTTACATGCTGAAGAGTTCTCCAAAGGTATACTTGAAGGCGAGTGATATCTGCAACAGTGCTAAGGAGGGATAAGGGAAGTGTAGTAAATGTTTATGTCCACAAAAGCAGGTGTCAACGAAGACACACGCACTCTCAGGGAGACACACATTAACACATTTGGGAGGATCGTGATTAGAATTCCTACCTAACGAGTTTGCTACTCTAGAGTACTACGCAGTTATTATAAGTGCCACAGAGCTTATCTGGCTGAAACATTGCCAAAGGGTTATTTCAAGGTGATTGACATCAGCAGACAAGCTAAAGTAGGGCAATGGGAGGTGTAGTGATTGTGAATGGCTTCAAAATCATGAATCTACACACACACACACACACACACACACACACACACACACACACACACACACACACACACACACACACACACACACACACACACACTTGCCAGTACTGAGATGCATAGGAAGTGTACTTGAGGTCTCTGGGGCATGTTTTATGGACAGATTATCTTCTGATGTAGCATTCCTGTCCTCATTTGGTGAGATCTGGCTATGGAACTGAAGTCATGCTTGCACCTACATTGACAGCATGATACAGGTATTCAGTGGAGTTAGTAGTATCTGTCCATACAGGGCATGTGTATAAGGCATGAAATTCCTTTTGTGGGTTACATTTGCAGACTCTACAGTTGTTGCAGGCATCCAGTGGGGAACATAACAAAAGGGCCACTGTAAGCATTTATTTGCCTACTGCAGGGATGGAACATGGTGCCATGTCCTTTTATTTGCTGGATAATACACACTCAGTCAGGAGATGTAACACATCACAATACTTTCTGATGTCAGTGGCACTGTTGTGGTCAACAGGCATGTAGTCCACTGCAACCACACTGTGGTTACTATCTGTGAGGCAATATGCAGGGAACTACCAATATAGTGGTTGTTGCCTAGCCAATTGTGTTTGTGTATGAGAAATGGGTGGAGAGTGTTCTCTGAGTAATAGAAGGGTTACCTATATTGTTCACCAATCCATAATGTCACATGTAGGGCTATGGATTATCTACAGCAGCCTCTCTGGTGTTTGACATCTGTTGTCTTGTAAGGTGGACATTGTGACATATACTAGGTCCTCAACATAATAATTCAGCAAAACCCAACCCACAATGCATCCTATTACACAATCACAGCAACCTTCACACATAATACTGATGACAGACACACACGCACACAGAGTTTCACAGTTGCCATGTCTGGAAATAGAACTCCTATCTAACTAGTATGTTACACTATAGCATTACGTAGTTATTGCAGGTGCCATGGAGCTTACAGGGCTAGCCTTTGTCCAAAGGGGTATTTTCAAGGTGACTGACATTAGCTGGCTTGCTAAAGTAGGGCAATGGGAGGTGTAGTGACTGTGAATGGCCTCAAAATCATTAATCTCCACGCACACATACACAGAGTTTCATAGCTGCCATGTCTGGGATTAGAACTCTTACGTAATTAGTATGTTACACTATAGAATTATGCAGTTATCACAAGCACCATGGAGCTTATGGGGCTAAGACTTGGCCAGAGGGTTATTTTAAGGTGACTGACAACATGAGTGCTAACATGAGCAATGGGAAGTGCAGTGTGTGTGAGTGGGTCATAAACCATTCCTCTGGAAACACACACACATCACTCAGTCACAAACAACTTTACATTTGACAGGACTGGGTATACAAATGCTAGATGAATACTGATTTGTACTATCATGGTACACAGTTATCACAAGCACCACAGACACTATAGTGCTGAGGGCTACCAAAAGCAAATGTCTACAGTGATTGATTTCAGCACATCATGTGATATTGGCCAGTTGGATGTGTGGTGGGTGGGAAAAGCCTCATGATGGAAATCTCTCTGTCACTGTCTGTTTCTTCCCCACATCTCTGTTTGTGTATGTTTGACCTATTATAGTGTGTTGGCAATGGATATGCGTGAGTATTTCTATCCAATGTGTGTGCAAAGTATTAATGGTGTGCAATGTGGTGTGTGTGCACAGACATCTGCGACTGACAGATATGTATAGTTCAGTGTTGTTGTCAGACATGGGCTTCATTGCTCTGTGTAAGAGCATGCCCAGTATGACCTTCCGTATTGAGTGTGTGAATCCATTCCAGGTAGGTTGTACTCCAGTCCAGGATTTTGTGTTCTACACCTGCAGCTAGCAGCCTGTTTCTGCAGGATATCTATAGATAGGTTGACAATATGGAGTCACAATGGCAGAAAGATAGTGGGATACTGTAACTATTGTGTCTGTGCTGCTTGTGTTACATGGTTGGTGTTAGCAGAGGTATTGTTTTACACTGTGATGTAGTATGTCATCAACTACTGACAGACATACTTATTTTCTCACAGTTATTTCCTGGGAAATACAAGATAAATGAAGCTGTGTCCAGTATTGTGGTCTGCAGCCTACATATTCTTGCACACTCATGCATTCTGGAGGGATAGCTGCAGACACTTGCTGATGGGTCTGTGTAAATGATCCAGCACCTTGGTACTGTGGTGGTTGAGGATCCCCTACTTCTACATCTATTGTCAAAACAGAATGGCCATATCCTGCTGTGGCCATACTTCTTAGCCGTACAGATTCACCCTGGTTTCCCAAAGGCAGGGCTCATATATCTGGTTAGTTCCCCTTCACATTGTGGTTTACAAACAGGTTTGTAGCCACCTATTACTGGGTTTGCAGGCAGGGGGTAGTATGTGCACACAGAGTTTCAGACTTTACACACTCCATGGCATCCATGCTTCTACACCCCCCCACTCTGTTCCCACTCTGTTATTCTATCCTCTTCCTAACATTATGCGAGCGATACCTGAGATGTATCCCTATAGTTGCCCCTTCATACTAGCAGTATTTAGGGATTGGTCCACAGTTCATGCAGTAGGATATGGTAGGCAAGCTATTGGGATTTGTCGACATGGCCTTGCCTTTGTGTTCTGTGGATTATGTTATGTTGTTAGTTGGGACCCCATGAGATAACATACATTGACAGTACAGGTGAGGCACAGGCCTTGGACAGTTGACTGTAGGGCATTTGGTAGTGATGCAGGCCATCTGTAGCAGGCCAGTGCATTCTGTCACTCCTACAGTCAAAGGCTGCAAACCCTCTGGATTCTCTTGGGGTGACAGGTTAAGTGTGTAAGGTGTTAATGGCAATAGTTCCTGTCCATATTAATCCATTGTTCTGGATGATGGCAGGGTGCTACTTGCAGCTAGGTACACACCTGCATGTGACACCTCTTCAGCATGCTACATTCTGTGGATATTCCCATACAGAAGTGGGGGTCATACTGTACTCATTCCCAACAGCAAGGATATGACCTGTGATAAATCTGTGGCCGATGGTGGGGTGAGCGGAGTGCATGTGTTGTATGGAAGCTTCTTGCAGCTGACTCACAGATATACCTGGGACATTCCCCTTATGCTGGCTTGAGACGGGACATAGGCAGTCTCTCTCTACTTCATAACTGTGCCTTTTGTGATCTGCCAGTGATTCCCCAGAATACACCAGTATTCCATACTACACAGACAACTAATGTGCTGCTAACCTGTATGTACAATTCCAAAGGTGTGTGCAGCTGACCGCTAAATTTTATGTTCTCTGTCTAGGGTACTTCCACCTGTGTACTGTGTGCATGTCTGGGCCCACATTCATGGCATGTCCATCTTTCAGATAGTGTCAGATACTAACATCTGAATAATGAGTATGGATGTCTGCTGAATTGGGTCTTGCTGGGATGCATTGTGGTTGGCAATGTAGTTGTCAGAGCATGGCCCTGCCATCAACAATACAGGCCGTACCCGAGATACAACCATCCATGCCTACATGTTGACCACTTCCACACACTATACAACACACAACAACCTAATGCACAGACCCTGCATATTGTACACATTCAATAATCTATCCTGTTAATTGGGCCAGCTCAGGTAATCTGTGCTCCACTGTTATTAAACCCACACGTACATCTTACTGCATTTCTACATAGGATTGTTGGGGGGGCACACCTTACAACTGTAAACATTTGCTATGTCTGTACTGGTTTTTCAGGTACTCTGTTAGCTTTCATTTCGTTTTGTATACTGACCTATCATGCAGACTAGACGCATATCAGTAGAGTAGAGATCTTTGGTTTTATTGACCTATATTTCACTTTCAGACTTCTTACCTTTTAGAACTAACATACCTCTGCCAGACCTGTTGTAGTCTGTCTGTGTAGGTCTGGAGGGGGGCTGTTTTTTTCCATTGCCATCAATTGGAGGCCTTAGCACAGCCTTTCCTGCTGGCTGAGGCTATTTTTGGGTATGTCAGCCTCACTGACATGCATGTGTGTGCCCTATGGACACACATTTGGGCCACCACATGTACTGCAGTGGGATTTGTCACCATGTCTAGTACTGCCTACTTTGTTGACACCATTATTTGTTATGGATTTCATGCTGCCCATATAGGTGTCCACTATCTGCTGCCATCCCATTCAGAAACCTGTTTCCCTTGCATGCTCACATCCATACCATAGATTCAACTAGCAGAACATACTACTCCATTCAGCAATTGATAGGGAGAGTGACTTACCTTGTGGCTATAACAAACAACTGCCAGGTCTCAAAATGCAAAATATTAAAAAACGATGACCACAGACAGTGGTGTACTAATAGAATATATCTTTCTTTATTATTCCAAAAGGCACATAAAAAGGCAGAAAGCCTACAGTTCACAATCCAAACCGGTTTCGGCTCAAATATCAAGCCTTCATCAGTGAAAGAGCAAAAAACTACCTGCCTTATAAAGAAAACACCTGTCAATCATCATTACAATCAATTGAAAAACTACAAATGCTCATTCAAACCAGGGGGAAACAAGCCATCCAAATTAATAATCCATCTTTTCTCCAATTTATTAAGTGTGTCATGCCAACCAGAAACCCTTGCTCTATTACCTTGAATTTTATCAATAATAGTAAAATTAAAATATCAGTATCAATAATAGTAAAATTAAAATCCCATTCAGCCACCCAATTCCCTTGCATGCTCACATCCATACCATAGATACAACTAGCAGAACATACTACTCCATTCAGCAATTGATAGGAAGAGTGACTTACCTTGTGGCTGTAACAAACACAGTCCCTGCACATAAGGCAACTGCCAGGTCTCAAAATGCAAAATAGAATAAAACGATGACCAGCAGACAGTGGTGTACTAATAGAATATATCTCTCTTTATTATTCAAAAAGGCACATAAAAAGGCAGAATGCCTACAGGCCACAATCCAAACCAGTTTCGGCTCAAATATCAAGCCTTCATCAGTGAAAAAAGAACAAAAAACTACCTGCCTTATAAAGAAAACACCTGTCAATCATCATTACAATCAATTGAAAAACTACAAATGCTCATTCAAGCCAGGGGGAAACAAGCCACCCAAATTAATAATCCATCTTTTCTCCAATTTATTAAGTGTGTCATGCCAACCAGAAACCCTTGCTCTATTACCTTGAATTTTATCAATAATAGTAAAATTAAAATTAGCACTAAAATGTTTCAATGTATGTTTATATAGAGCATTGTAGCTCATTGGTGCCTAATATCAGATAAATGTTCTGCAATTCTAAACTTGACAGACCTAGATGTCTGACACACGTAGAATGCAGAACAGCTACATGTAGCTAAGTTTTCTTCCCCCACTTTTTTTGTGTATGCCTAAAGGGGTAATGTTGTTTCTCTTAGGTGTGGGGGAATCTATGGTGCCCTGCACATCTGATTCCACAGCCGAAGAAGAATCCTCAACTGAAGTATCATACTGTGGCCCTGATTGTTTTAAAATAGAGCATGGCCAACAATACTTCAGTATTGCGTTTAACCACTACTTATGGTCGCAACACTGCTAGACTTATCAGTAGTGTACAACGCAATTGGAACATTCTCCAGGCTAATGAACGACTATCTACTTTTATTGGTAATAACTGCAAGTTTTCTTTTAGGAAAGGTAGGAACTTGGGTGCCCTTTTCAATCATTATACGAAGGGGCATTATCCCTTGGGGGCCAATATCCAGAGAACACTATTAGGTGATCGTCTTAGTGGTTGCTTCCCTTGTGGCCATTGTGTATACTGTGTTAAGACTAATAAAACTAAGAGCTTCAGCAGCCGTAATACTGGTATGGTTTACAATATGTCTGTTTTTGTCAATTGCCAGTCTGATTGGGTCATTTACTTAGCTATATGTAGCTGTTCTGCATTCTACCTGGGGCAGACATCTATGCCTGTCAAGTTTAGAATTGCAGAACATTTATCTGATATTATGTACCAACAAGCTAACAATGCTCTATATAAACATACATTGAAACATTCTAGTGCTAATTTTAATTTTACTATTATTGATAAAATTCAAGGTAATAGAGCAAGGGTTTCTGGTTGGCATGACACACTTAATAAATTGGAGAAAAGATGGATTATTAATTTGGGTGGCCTTTTCCCACCTGGTTTGATGAGCATTTGTAGTTTTTCGATTGGTTGTAATGATGATTGACAGGTGTTTTCTTTATAAGGCAGGCAGTTTTTTGTTCTTTTTTGTTCTTCTTTTTTCACTGATGAAGCCTTGATATTTGAGCCGAAACTGGTTTGGATTGTGGACTGTAGTCTTTCTGCCTTTTTATGTGCTTTTTGGCATAATAAAGAGAGAGATATTCTATTAGTACACCACTGTCTGCTGGTCATCATTTTTTTCTATTTTACCTTGTGGCTGTGCCAGTATTGAGGATGGTGTTGAAGGGTTGTCTATGTCAGATGCACATAGTACACTCCCTATACATGGTAAAGTACAGATAGTGTTATGTGTGGCATCCCTTTTACTGTATGTGCGAGTCAGAGAGAGGGTCTCTACTGTGTCAGTGCATGTGCTTTGAGTTGTCTCTTTGCCAAAGCCTGGGCATACTGCCTCCTTCTGCCTACATGGTCAGGCTCAGGTGGTTTCTCATCTGAGTCACTCTGTGCCTGTGCTGGCCTTGCCAATGGTGGGGGGAGGTGTGGCCCTGCCCTGTGCTGTTCCTGCTGCAGCTGTTTCCACAGGATCATATTGTGTAGCATGGCACATACAATTATAATTTGTGTACACATAGCTGGAGAGTACTGCAAGGCTCCACTGGATATGTCCAGGCACCAGAACCATGACTTGAGCATCCCAAATACACACACTATTATGATTCTGGTTTGTGCACGTGCCTCATTATGGAGTTTTTGTTCTGGTGTTTGTGCATTTCTGATGGGTGTTATCAGCCACAGCTCCAGTGCATAACCAGCATCTCAAACTAGGTGGTCATATGGGATGTCCCCACTGGCAAATCTCTGGTACAGCTGTGTCATATGCCAGATGTGGGAGTCGTGATAGCTTCCAGGGTTGCCAGCACACACATTCATGATAATGCCCTGGGCATCGGACACGACCTGAGAGTTGATGGAGGGGAGGCCCTTGTGGTTTACATAGACCCTACCCCACTCAACCGGTGGTGCTTTGATGTGTATGTGCATGCAGTCTATAGCACCCACTACCTCAGGGTATTCTGCTATTTGGTGGAAGAGACGTATATTGCTGGACAACGCCTCACAGGTGTTGAGAAAATATATGTGCTCACCGACATGTGCTGACATGGCATCCAGGAACTGGGGGAGTACCGTGGATACTGATGCCTGTGAGATCCCCATGATATCCCCAGTTGGCCTTTGGAAGGTACCTGTGGCTAGTATTCATAAGCCTACACATACCTTGGTATCCACTGGGATGGGTTCCCCTCTGTCGGTTCTGTGTGTGAGGCGTGGCCAGCACAGCTGAACAATTTCCTGTAGGATGTCTCTGTCCACCCTATAGTGCTCCACTATCTTCAGCCCATGTAGCCCATGGTGGGTTACCCTGGGTCTGTACACTCTTCTCCTTCTCCTCACTGTGGGTTAGTCATCAGCATTCTCATCCTCATCACCCTCAGCCTCTTCCACATATTGACGTATGAGCGTGACAGCAGCCCCTATCATTTTGTTAGTTTTGTCAGGTAAAACTTCCCTGTCTGTGTACACCAATGGTGTAGAGTCTGTGGGAAAAACCAGAGTGAAAGGTGTTTGCATAGTTAATAGTAGTGTACTGGGCTGGGCTGCTGCCTGTGTAATTGGCTGATTCTGATACATTTCACCTGCCAGTTATGCTAGTTCTCCTTGATTGCCTTCCTGCTGCTGTTTTCCCTTCCAATTGCTTTCCCGTTTAAGCCCCGACGTGCACCTCGCATACCTAATGCTCAGATGTGATCAGAGCTGCTATTTCCTGTTTTTTTTTTTGTTTTGTTTAATACCCAGCACGTGGTCTGCACACCTGTTGAGGCAATGTAAACACAGCTAGGCTGCTTCAGACACATCCCCCTTCCTTACCTGTGCTAGCTAAGGGCAAACACGTGCCACAGAGTTCCTATAAGCTTACAGCATGCATGACACTCCCACTTATGAGGTAATTTACCTCTTATGCTTATACCATGGTGTTGCTGCACCAACATGGTTGGGTGCTAGCTAACACTGAGAGGAAATCTGTGATTCAGTATCAATCCCCTGCTTTGCATAAAACTGACTGCTAATGCATGGTTACAAAACTGACACTCAGCCTTCCCCCTTAGCAACCACTATTCCATGGTATTCTTGTCTTATGCATGCCATTGACTATTATGGCAGAATGCTGATTTAGGTTTAAAAGCTTATTTCCAACGGTTTTTATTATTTTTGGGCCTATCCCGTTTGCGCACTGCTGCCCTACGCTTAAACGGACGAAATCGGCCAAAAATAATAAAAGTTATTTTTTTATAATTTTGCAACTATTTCTCATGCCACTGGCCATATATTTGGCCATTGGCATGCCTACTATATTGAATACATGCTTTCTTTGGAGCTGTCATGCCTCTGTTTTGTAAATTGCAGAAATGTATTCGGTTAGTAACCGAATACATTTCTGCAGGTTACACTATTCCTGCACAGATGCCTGCCTGCTTCCTGGATCACTAATTCACCTCATTTGCATGTTTTTCACCAGTAAATGGGGCAATTAGCATACAGGAGCTGTGTCCATGCAGGAACAGTGTAGGAGTGCTCGTGCTTGTCCTGGGAGCTCGTCGTCAGCCATATTGCATGCAGCAGCTCTTGCACTATTTCTGAACGTCATGCAGAGCTTGCTGAATCCCGGGGCAAGTGTATGCATATGTAGAATGATAGATTTGTCTGTATTATTTAATGCATGAAATGTTTAGAGGAAAATGAATATGAGATCATCTCCAGTCACAGGTGTACATGAATTATTTAGTGATATATATATATATATGTCACACCACACATCACCTACGACACCACATATACGACCACCCACAAAACCGAAAACCACATATAACGATACACACAAAAATCGAAACCACACAAACACCGACACTACACCACATAACAACACAACAAAAACAAATTCCAAACCCTACACACACACACAACACACCACAACACCAAATACACAAACAACACACAAGCCACAACTAACACTTAAACCTTACCCTAACACCACACTCCTTACCTAAACTCCCTTACCGCCCCCTAACCCTAACTCACTTAACCCGCCTTTATACCCGCCCTAACCCCTTACTAACCCCAACTCCCTATCGCCCCCCTAACTCTAACTTAACCCACCCCTCCCCTACTAACCCCTACTAACTACCCACTTAAACCCACCCCCCTATAACCCTAACCCCCCCTAACCCAAACCCACCCTATCCCACAACGTCCAACCCACCACACCACCATTTACCTCGCGCCCCCCCGTTCCCACAGCATTACTCCACACATTTCGCTCCCCATCATGCATCCATCCTCGGGCATCCGGCGCCGTTGATGTGGTCATCGTCTTCTGCATTTCTCTTCTTTCATTCAACCGCCACTCGCGATTCCTTCTTCTTTCTTTCTGCCTCTGATTCCCTGGCTCGGCTTCTCCGATGTCGCTCTCGTCGAAGTCAGGAAGATATATATATATATATATATATATATATATATATATATATATATATATATATATATATATATATATATATAGATATATCTATATATCTATATATATATATATATATATATATATAGATATAGATATATCATGGAGTTTGAAATGTGGTGAAATACACAGAGCTTCATGACATCACTTGTCATGTCTTAATCTTTTATGAACATACTTGGTGCACGTATCATTATGGTGATATAATATAGTCAAGATAAGCTATCAATACGCAATAAAATTCTTAGAATAATTTTGCAGAGTTCTTGGTTTCTGTAGTCTGAGTTAGCCCTTTTGATATGAAACATTATGATTAGTAACATTTACAAATTTTAGTAAATGTTAAAACAATTCATGATACCCAGGCATGGAGTAACATCCATGAATTTGGAATCTGGGATGCAGATAATAAAAACTGAAACTGGCACAAGCGCAAAATATATGATTGAAATGTACAAGGCTAAGTTGTCTCCAATGAGTTTTTTTTTATTCCACACTTCATGGTAAGTCTGATAAATGGAAAAATGAAATTCCTGCACAGGAATGTTCATGCAGTGAAGCACAGCATTGCAATATAGTTTTTAGACAATCACCCTGCCTTTGCTTGAGCTTTGTGAGTAAATTTTTTGCCTTCCTTTATCTCTAGCAATCCTGTTTCTGCACGAATTGACATCCAATATCTCCAGGAACAGGAAATCAGTCAGGCAAAACTTTTATAATATTTGTAAGATGCCCTTCAGTGGAATGTTGCTTGTCATAGGTTTAATTTTCTTTGCAAAGGAATGTTAAATGCAGTTCCATTTGACAAGTCACACCTGGCACATAAGAGCTAACATGCTCCATAATTATACAGTGAACTCATTGCAAGCAACCTGTTGATACTCTAACTATGAAATAACACAATGCAAATCTATAAAGGCTTGTCTTTACTGGACTTCTTATCATAATGCTGTGGTTGCTTGACAGACAATCTGTTTTGCTTGTTTAATTGCATTTAATCAACTATGCAGTTAATCTTGCACCAAACATGTCATTTTCTAGGTAGACCAGTAAACATGTATCATACACACTCTGGTGGCAAATAAACAACGCTCAACTTCATGGTAAATAGTTTTGATCAACTTTGTAGTAAATTCTGTATCAGAAGCTGAGAGAAGACGGAAGCCGTTGCAATATGAACTTCTCTTTTAGGTTTTCAATTTGTGTATTTAAACACATTTTCAGTATCCAAAGTGATTTTGAGTCTGCTACTTTGGGAGTGGGTTAGATATTGTATAATTACTTTATAAATGAGGAAAAATGTCTGTGAATACATACATCTTTTTTATTTATATACAAATCTATATATCTATTTGTATGTTTGCATGCGTGTGTGTGTGTGTGTGTGTGTGTGTGTGTCTGTCTGTCTGTGCCTGTGCATGTGCATGTACATATGTATGTGTGGGCATCGTAATGTACACACACAGCCTCACTCACATGCCAACACACACACATTTTGTCCATATGAGTATGTATGTATATGGTTCAAATATACATACATATATATATATATGTATATATATATATGTATATATATATATAAATATATACATACATATATATATATATGTATATATATATATGTATATATATATATATATATATATATATATATATATATATGCACATGGGTCTACTGTATATATTCGAAAACACACTTTTTCGAATATAAACAGTAGACCCGTGGTTACACAAATGAACATTGGTTCAACTAACCAATAAAGAACATGGTAACATTGTTTTTGCAGGGGGACAAGCCCCCCTCCACCCCCCCTACCTAAATATACCAACTCCGAGATCGCACTACAGTGTGGAAACACATAAATTATCTTTCTCCACTGTAGTGTCCTTCGGCACCCATGTCCCTTAACAGTTTGTTGAACCGTTCTTTGTGGAAGTGCATTTTCGCTTAAGTGTACTTTCCTATAACCGAGAATCCACTGTTTGTTTTCGAACAAGTGGATTTTTGGTCTTTTTCAGTAGACCCGTACAACATACGCTCACCCACACATTGCGTTTAATGATGAAATATATAAATGTCCACAATGTGCTCACAATTGTCTTGGCATCATATATGCACACATCTAGGCCATGGTGTGAACAAACTTCTTGGGCTTTTGTAGTAAGAAACACATGGGAGACGCAGGATATAAATTAAATTGGGCACCACTTTTAACATAAATGGTAGAGCTCATTAGGAATAATGTGGATGCCGTATTTCTGTCAGGGTGCAGAAAGCCGAAGTGTAACAATACTGTTCGGAGGGTGGCCTAATGGTTAAGATGTTTGCCTTACAAACACAAAGTGCTGGGTTTGAGTCTCACAAGGGATAATTGACTAGAATTGCAAGGACATTTAGCCTAGTATGAACCTATGAACACAGTATGTGGATGTATACACCACACAATTCATGCACGATTTATTGCAAAATGGCAGATTGTGGTGTCCTATACAAAATAGCATATAACATGCATCATGATATGTATACTGATTGCATTCTGTCTGCCACAAAGGGCTGAAAGAAATAACAAACCTATGTAACTACTGTTCTGCAAGCAAGCACACATGTGATTCATTAAGTTGTGTTGCTCCCTGATCATGCAAGTGGCCCAAACCCACTTTGCATATCATTATGCAGGAGAGCCTGGTGTTCCGTATTCCTTGTATTGCTCCTGTTCAGTGTCACCTTGCAAAGTGCACACTGGCAACTTTGGTACTACTTGTATCCTTGCCTTGAGCATTGTCTGCTGTCGATGACTATGCCTGCACACAATTTATTTATTTATGCGTACAGTGTTAGTAGACAGTATGCTGATTGTGATATTGTTCACAGATGTTGTGGTAGGCTACACATCAGCTTGACTTCAGGCCTCAGCATTTATGAAACTGTTCCATGCCTGACCTCTTTTAGCAACACATTGATGCTTGCATATATGGCCTTATTTACAAAGATTGCTTTGAATATGATTATGAAACATGATTAGAGAATGTACAATTCTTTCACATCACAGACCATGTTTCTTTGTACTGCCCCTCATCGATAAGTGCAATAAAAGCATTATTATGCAAAAAAAGTTCCTGTTTATAATAGCCTTTTTGATTTCATAACTAAGCATTATGTTAAACTGAAGTCAATTATAACTGCTGGTGCCAAACCATTTGTGTTTCCCAGCTGAATTATTTACATGAAATAAGGGAGATGTCCTACATATCTGTGTGCTTTAGTAGTGCTCACAATATTATTAACCTCCACGTCTGCTCAATAAGTGCAGTTGTATATTCATTCATTCTAGTAACAGGTTGTGCTCATTAGAAAAGTGCTTAGAGGCATATATTATCTGATATTTTATAGCATCATAGCAATGAATTCAGAATGCAGATTGAAACTACAAGTGTGCATTCTGGATCACTGATTTATCATAAGGTTCTGCATCTTATCCCTATCTTCGCATTAAACTCAAATCTCAGTATTTTACTATTTTTTTTATTTTGCTTTTTTTAACATATAGTGTGCTCACACCAAGTAGTTAACATTCATTTATCACATATTAAATCTTTCATAAATAAAGACATGCATCTGGAGAATTTCTCCCTGGGCCTCCAGTGAAAATTGGCTTTATCCCAACTCGGACCTTCCCGGTTAACAAATGTTAAATAAAAATAAATAAATTTACTGTAAACATTTATAAAAAAGTATACCTTTCAGAAGAATAAATGCATTTAATTTCCCATTGCCCCATGCAAATTTTAACATAAATTCCAGCCATTTCAGCCTCCAGCTGTCCTTTACAACTGACTGGTGATAGATAATACTGTGAGCACAAATAAATTCTTATGCTATACCAGATATAAAAGCAAAACGGTATTAATAATAATTATATAACACTTAAATATGGAAGCTTACTATGCACCTCATTGTAGCTGTGCCTTTATTGTGGGGATCTGAAGAATATAAAATACATCTGTAGATGTAAATATACATAGAGAACAGTTGCTGACTTTCATATACACACTTTTAGCGCAGTTAAAACCTCCCCCTCATCTCTAACATACAATAATCACTTATAAACTACAGGCTTTAATATACATTTTGTTAACAGACAATGGACTAATTGATAGCAACCACTCATAGAAATGTGTCTTGTGAATGGTTTAGTTTGATTTTTATGAATTTTTGGGTTAATGAGATTATGCAAAGGTCTTACAGATCTGAACTGTAACATAGAAGACACCATCCATGCCTTTGTGACCATTTATTGTTTAAATCAGACATACATTAGATGCCATCACCAAAATAACACCATAACCACATCATAACATAAGCTGTAACCTTGAAAAACCATTGCCAGCTGATGCATCCAAGCCTGTTTTTGCTACATTTTTGATCTTGGTGTATAACCAAAGCAACCTTAGGCATGCTTACAGTCACCCTTTGGGTTTGCCTCCAATAGCCTAATCACAAGTTGCCTTTCCCAAGGCTTAACAATCAAACCGACCTGCCCACTATGGAGATGCCACAATACAACCAGGAGGGAAAAGAAGGATGGAAAGCTGCAAGGTGGCCACCCATCAGCATACAGGAAATGCCATTCTTTCCCAGTAGGCCTCTCACCAGCAGGATACACCCTCCCAACAACTGGATCCCAAAACCTATTTGAAAAATTCTTTCATAGCCAAAGTAATGTCCAAATTGAATAAATCAAAACCAAACTTGTTGTGGTGAACTCCATCTGGGTTATAAAAGTTACTGGTTTTGTCAATGTCCTTGTGTTAATTTATTGAAAGCCAGACTGTTTGGCCACCCAAGCCACTCTGTTATTAATAAATTTCCTGGAGATCTCAACTGCTACACTCCTTCTGGATCCTTGCCCCTGAAGCTGTGGCTCAATCAAGGACCAGAACAAAACCAAATTGGGATATAGCAAACAAAATCTGTGAGGATCTGGTAAGATTCTTACTAATAAAAATCTTCTTGGGGACTATGGTTAAATCTTTCCACCAAGGTGAATAACCAATACCTTGGATAAATACCTGTCAGCTGATAACTGACACCAAATGTCTCAGAATTGGAACAATGACAGCCCAGAAAAAACAAAGTGATGGACTACCTAATGACTATGCACTAAAGACCCTCTAAATCCAGCCAGGAGAGACGATGCTTGAAGGGCTGCTCTTCAGAAGAAGGAATGTCCAGAAAATCCAAAGAATTTTTTTCCCTGCAATATACAACCAGGTTATTTTTGCCTAATATAATGTAAAAAGACATCAGTAAATCACCTACTTGTTCTTTTCAGCACTTTGGTGGAATAAACTTCCATTGCTAAATCGGAAATATGCCCTATGCAAATGAAGTGTGATGAATACCCCTGTGCTGCTATGCCTTCACATGAAAGGGTTTTTGCTAATTCAGCATTAGCTTCAGCTAATGTGAAGGGCCTACCTCTAACTGAACTAAAAACTAGATCAACTTGCTTTACATCGGGAAATTAATTTTGCAATAATGTCAACCAGTAGCCACTATGTTAGACTTCTCCACGTGAACTTTATGCTTTTTGCCAGACTGACCTTCTTGGCCATTAAAAAAAATCCTTATGAAGGACAATGTGCAATGAGTTTAACAACTCACTTACATGGAAAGCCCTGGTATACAAGCATGTGAACAAGGCTGCCCAACTGGTGAATGTATGAAAATCAACATATGAGAGAAAAGATCCCTGATTATAATACACAGGAGGTGGCGGCCTATTGATTTTCTTGGATTTTCTGAAGTCAGCTTGACATTATCCCAACCTTTAAGAATTCAATTTGTAACCCAGTGACTAGAGTAATTAGTTTGCCTTAGTAAACATGCCAGCCAAGCTAACACAGCTAAATGTATTTGGAGAATATTGGGTGCATCTCCCTTGCAACATCTGTGCACTAAAAATTGGATCACAAACATTAGACCCCAGTGTCTGTGACTCCAGAGTATAGTTTTAGAAAATACCTTAAAGGTTTGAACTGATGATGAGTAAACTTGTCTAGTATTAATAGCCTAGGAATGTGCTACTCTCTATTCAGTTATCCTTTTACAAATAGCCATACTTCTAGAGGAATGATTGTTCACAATGGCTCTGCTTCTCTGGCCAGGTGGCAAAACCTGGTAAACTGAAAACAGGATAGACTGTCTGATATTCCATAGCCACAATCTGGTGCATGAGTGTTAGAAAAAAATGTAATTTGCAAACTCATCAAAACTAGCAACCTGATGATAGAGAATAGTCTTCCTGCCTGATGGGAAGAATATGAAAAGCTAACTGGATGTCTAGTTTTTACACAGCCATGGGGCTGATTAACACAAAATGACTTTGGCTGCTTGCTCAATTGAAGCATTGTAGACCCCAGCCTGTTCCTTAGCAATGAAATCAATGACTGAAAAAAACGGAAAAGTAGGGTAAGAAAAGTGATGAATCAGTTAATATTCCCCCTCTTTCTTTTTGTGGACTAAACCTATACTGGAATTTTTTATTGTAGCCTAGGGAAGGTATGAGATGTGGCCTATGGGACCTGTCTGCTAAAACTTCTTTCTCAATTAATCTGGATGCTATGTCACAAAGCCCTTGATTTAAAACTACTCCAGAATCTAGTGGAACTGAAGACCCAGTTTTAAACCCTTTACTAAACCTTTAATAAGAAAAGAGGTAGTACTGTTGTCAGTGTATTCTGACAGTAATTGACCTAATTTATCTATTTTGACTGAGGAGTAGGAATGACTGAAAACAAGCCTGCTCCTTTTCCACGGTAAATCTGTGGGCTCGAAAAAGTTTTTACCACTGCTAGGTTATCATGCAGCAATGTTCTATTCCCTTGAGGAAGAACCAAATTGCATTGAGCAAAGTGACCTGCCTTATACCAAAATCTAACTGGTGAGTGATCCTTCGTGTATGATGCGCATAATTCGGCAAGTCTGCAGGTTGGCCAAAGCCCAACAGAAGTTTCCTTCCCAGTGACTCCTAAATGAAAATTCATTCTCACGAACATTAGGCATTTGTAACTTGATGCTCAGCCAGATATCTGGATGTGTTTCTTCCCATGCAAGTATTTTATCTGTTGCATTTAGTTTCCAAAATATCTGATCTTACAAAGACCAAGCTGCGCCCCCTTAATGTGTTAAGCCTCCTTAATTGACACAAAACATGCTAGTAGTGGTAATGCCTTATTGGAATCCTTTTCAACAATGATGCCCATGAATACCACAAAACCTAAAGCCCAAGTGTCCCATGTCCTAGTCACAGCCTTGCCTGAGACTTTCCTTCCAATGACTGCTAGAGCTGCCACCAAGTCTTTTGTGCCAGGGTTGTCAGCTTCTATTATATGGCAAATACCCATTGTGTCAACTAAATCAAAGATGTCAGTGAAATCTTCTCTAAGATAATATCCAAAACATGAGCTGGGATGTGCAAACCCGGAGAATAAGACCTATAACTTTTATAATGCCCATAGGTGTTAAAAACTGAGTGAGGTTAAGATCCATCTTGGTCAAGCTACACTCCTTCAAAGGCACAGGTGGGTCATCTCAAGTATGTTGATTTGCTAATTAAAATGTTGAGATTCAGACCAAGAAAAACCTCTCACTGTTGACTTCTAGGAAGTGGAAGAATGGTGCCACGTTTTATTTCTAAAGCAAAATCAAATATCCTAGCCCTGCCTTCATTAGGAAGGGAATTAATAAACTCCTCTGTATTCATTCACTGTTTGCCCCCTAATCCAAGATACCTGATTCATAAAATCCCCTTTCATTATTACCTTTTGGATCAGATGAGCAGTCCTATATTGGGATGGGATCCATCACTGGAACTGGAGTATCTTTCTTAGCCCTTCTTATAGACTTCTTTGTTGTAGTGGTCTCCTGCACATGGCTAGTTCTCAGCAATCAGCAAGGCTCTTTACCTGCCATCTGAACCTTGGTCATGGGTCTGTGCTGCTTCCAAATCAAGAAATATACCTTGAGCTCCTTATATTATAAATGTGTATCTGTTTTGCAACACCAGTAGTGATGAAGGACCTTAAGAGAAAACTGACAAGTCAGAAAACAGCCTAGAATTCACCTGGTCTTCTGACCATGGTAACCATTACAAAAAAAAAATATTTTAAGTTTTTCTTTACTATTTATCTCAATTATTAATTTCATAATATTTATCTTAATTGTAATGAATGTCACTGGAATTTCTTATATGATCAACCCAAAACTAATAATCTGTATAGTTAATGTTTTTTGCCAGTAATGTTCTGCTATCCTTCCTAACAATGTGAATTGTATATAAAACGAAAAGATGATGATGATGCCAAATACCAATTTACCAAAATGACTCTTCAAATGATATCCTCTGGGTAAAATGTCTACCTTCAAAATGCTGGGCGCCATGCTGTTACAACATTCCAGAATGTCCTATAAACAAACTTCTCATTGTCCTTGAGTTGCTTGAATATCCCTACTTTGCCCAACTATGTGAATATGAGAAAGAAACACCTACAGCAATGAACCAATGAATCAAGGAACAGGGAAACACAAAGACAAAGAAAAGCCAGCACCCAATCATCAGTTCAGCTGTACACCAACAGCATTCCATCCCAAGCAATATAACTACCGACCTGCAGCCCAGTACCCAAAAGACAACGGAAAAGGCAGGATATCAACAGAAACTCGTACCCTGGTTCATTCTTCCAAACACAACTGCACAAATCTGCTCCTCCAACCACATCCCAAAGGAAATACAATCCAAAGTTTAAATCCAAAAATACACACTAGTACATACAAGTATCTTCCACCTTTTCATGCAGTCCACCCCTTTAAATGACAGGAGTATAGTTCTGTCATCATTTCTCAGAGATTAACAATGACCCCAAAATCAAATTAAATGCCACTATTTTCAAAGCCGCAGTAACACTTCCAGTTATACATATCTCAGAAAAACACTGCCCAATAACTACAAAAAGCAATAAGCATGACTGAATTGCCCAAAGAGACCCCATCCCCTGCAAAAACATGCATTTCAGCCATGTGGGCACACATATAGTTAGACCCACATGCATACCCACCTATGGTTACTCCAAAATCAAAAGTCATCAAGCTGAAAAATAGGGACAGATTTTAAACATTGCTCTTAAAACTTGCTAAGGTAACAGCTTTTGTGTTAGAAAACATTTTCTGAATATTATGCAAGAAGCTCAAAATTCTGTTATTAACTAGAGACTTCAATCCTTCGTAACTTGCCACCAAACAACAAACCTCAAGAGAAGCAGATCAAAAACATGAGGCAAAAATCTGAACATTCTCAAAAGATCTTGGCAGTTGAGAGGTATGTCTCCACAACCTCCACATTGACAAGCATACAAATGAAGCAAAACTCCAATAAGCATTGCCCCAGTGGACACTGCACCAACGAAACATACACAGGAACAGACGCTAACCACCCAACTGACATTAACCAACAATCATGAAACAAAATTCAGGTCCTTATCTGAATGGTTGCTGACAGATGGCTCCATCCTGGACTTAGGAGTCAGCCCTGTGAGATGTTGCCAAAAAATGTGGCTCATCTTCCAAAAAACGCTTATAAGAAGGATGGCTTGCTGCTCCATCACTTGCTAGGCTGAAGGACAATACAACTTACAGGTAAGCCATCCTTATCATGAATTTTTAGGTTTCATGTTGTTAGTACCATTCAGTTGTGAGAATATAGCTACTTTATATCATATATCATACAAAGCTATAATGACTCCTGCTTTGAAATAACAATATTGCCTGCATGCTTGTCCATTACAGGTTGATATTTCCTCCTTTCAGATTGTAAAACATTATCTAAATTGTAGTTTAAAAACTGCTCAAGTCCCTTTTTTCTCTAAATGAACTTCAGATGTGTTAAATGCTAGATTAGAGGCAAGAGTGAATTATTTTAATCTTAAACTCTATCATATGGTAGATGCAATTTCAGTTCTAGCATAAACAATTTTAAGCTTGTTCAGTCATCAGCAGTTTTTTTCATTGAGGAAAAGCAAATAGCATAGACTTTTCATATTTTAAAATTTCATTCTGCTACAGTCCTTTAAGTGAAATTAAAAACTTGACTTGATAATTTATCATTGCCTGCATTTTCTTATAGCAAAGTATCTTGTTTGTAGCTGATGGGAATTTCTAGTCTATTTCTTCTTGCCCTAAGTACCTCCGTTGCTTTCTTTTTAAGATCTCACCATTACTGCATTTTGTGATGATACATTTCTTTTTTCTTACTTGGATATAATAAGGAAAATGCCTTGAAGGTATTTGTACACATTATGAAACTAATAGAAAATCATTCTGCTGCACGTCTGTGACATTTGCTGCTTTCTGTCCCAAAGGTTCATGATAAGGATGAGCAACTAAATATTTAAGCAGAAATTAAGCACTTTTAGAAGGATAATTCTGATTCATAAAAATAATCCTCTGATAAGCAATATTATTATAATCATTATTATTATTACTATTACTTCAAAAGCATATCCTTTTCTTAGTTGTGTGCCGTATTTCCTATGTGCTTGTCAGAATTGTTTCCTTTCCCTAGAAAGAACATGCTTAAAGTTTTCTATATGCTATGAAGCCCTATTTCTTTACAAGTTCATTTTGTGTCTTTATTATCTTATTGAAGTTTCAGAATATCAAATCTGATATGGACGACACCATATCATCGAATTCTGAAACATCGAAAGATAAAAAAAATGCCTAAAAACAAAAATAAATAAAAACGTACCTGTACAAGCTGCACCCCCCACAACCCCCCTACTTAAAATATACCAACTCTGAGACCACACTACAGTGAAATAAATGGAAATCTCCCCTTATGGAGATTTCTGTTTAAATGTTCAATGTTTTTTGCTTTCGCTGATCTGGTGCCGACGAAATCAGCTTCGATATTGTCGGCCTTCGACAACGTCTTCATTTTTCCTGATTTGACTCTTGAATCAAATACTCATTCCTAGTCATTTCAGTAAATTGCATCAATTCATTGAACATTTCAGGTTTACAGTCTCCATTGGATGGTATTTCATTGTTCCTATGTCTAAAAGTCATTCTGTTTATCTGCAGCTGATTTTCAGAATATACTGAACATACTGTAGTCTGTTATACTTCAACAATTTTTTAACAGAAAAAAATAATACTAAATTATATGTCACTGCCTTGAGTCTCATCAACAAATGCATTCTGAAAGGCTCTTTAGGTATGTGAAGGTACCAGTTTACATTGTGGAGAGTTTTATCTTCTGGACATAGAGTATACTGTGCTGAGTAAGACAGAGAACAGGAATATTCTGTGATGGCATATAGGTTGACAAATCTCATAGAATAATCAGGATTCAAAAGTAAACCATATATATATATATATATATATATATATATATATATATATATATATATATAGATATACATATGGATCTACTTTCATTAAACGAAAGTAAGATCAACCAAATTTTACTTAACCAAGCTGAATCCACCGACACACCTCTTCAATGAATGAACAGATTTCCAAATTCCTTTCACAGGGAACTATGCCCTCTCTTCCATGTAATGCAATCTCGGAGTTGGCATATTTAAGTAGAGGGGTGTGGGGGTGAAGACCCCCATTTTGGTGGTATTACTTTTCCTCTGTTCATTTGTTTTCCATGGTGGTCAAGGGGTTCCTTTCCCTGTGAAAGGAATTCAGCAGTCTGTTCATTCATTGAAGAGGTGTTTCAGTGGATTCAGCTCAGGTAAGAAATTTGGTTTATCGTATTTATGTTTAATGAAAGTATATATATATATATATATATATATATATATATATATATATATATATATATATATATATATATATATATATATAGATACACATTACATAAGCAATTATATCAATAATGGTTGGCTTTTTATTGCCATCACATTATATAAATATTCTAATAACAATGTCACAATCAGTGAGCAAGTCACATCCTATGATTAGTGTCTCTTGCCTTCAAACCTTTTTCAAGACTCATGCTCATCTGTTTCAAGTTTAACATAAACTTCAGGTGGTGTTATCCAACAAAATTATTTTAAATTGTGGGCCAATGTCAGAGACCTATGGCTGATCGAATTTGCAGACAATTGCAAATTAGGAGCAGCCATGGAATCCCCAATTGACACCAATATTCTCCAGGAAGAGCTGGCACAGACACATAACTTCAGTCAGAGCTGTAGACTAAAGCTAAAGGCCAAGAAATGCATAATAGTATCCCTCGGGAAGTCATCCTCCCTTGGTAATTATTGTGTTGACAACACACCCCTAAAATTCAACCCAGTAATCAGGGACTTGGGGACAGATATAGGCAATTATCAAGCCTTTGACCATCACATGTCTACAGTAGTGAGAAAATTATTCTACGATATGCAACTTATAAACAAATGTATGACATTTAGGTCCAATGAGGTCATTGTTCCACTGTATTCCGCATTCATCAGACCTATCACTGAGGACAATTCTCCTTCTGAGTTATACCTAACCAGGCAAATCCAACAATGGGAATGCCCACAGAGGTTCCTCACTTAAAGAACACAGGGTGAAAGGAACATATCCTGTGTAGACCACCACAAAACCCTATCTCTCTATTCTGTCCATACAGGCTGTTGAGAGGAGATATATGCCTGGCATAAAAGGTATTGTCAGGCCAAACTTTGATGGACATCCTCTATATTCACAAAACAAACAGCACCGAAATTTATTTTAATCATCATCTGCACCTTTTTCCCATTTTTTCATGGGGTGGGAGTATTGTATCAACTGTTGACATCTCTCTACTCTATTACCTTCTTTGACACCCATGCCTGACTGTCGTGCGTCTTCTTTCATACACAATCGATTCACATCTTTACTGGATGTCCTCATTTTCTCCAGCCTTCCTCCTGTCTGTCCAAAATCTTCTTCACCAGATTGTCTTCTGCTTTTCCACATATATACCTGAACCATCATAATTTATTCTATTTTACCTTTTCTGCAATTAAAGTTACACTGGGTTTTACTCTTATTTCCTCATTTCTTCATCTGTCCCAAAGTGTGGATCCTACCACCAATCTCAGGCTCTTCATCTCCATCACCTCTAGTTTCCTCATCTGCTCTGCATTTACTGCCCAGATTGTTATACCATACAGCAATAGTGGTCACACCACTGTTTTGTACACCTTATATTTCAACTTCTTTTGCATTCTTCTGTCATACACTACACCTGGCAAGACATAAATCATGCCTGTGATATAAATAGGACCTGCTGGAGGGACATGTATGTATCCCAGAGACTTCCACTTCTGTGGAACAGGCTCCCTATCCATGATCATAGGTTAGTACTAGGCTAACTGCATTTGTGGGCCATTTTAAGCCTAGCCAATTACCCCAAGTGAGAATCAAACCCTGCACCTTGTGTCTGTAAGGTAAACACCTTAACCATTATGACAACCCCCCCTTGTGTAGCTGAGTTCCTCCGAAACACAATTCAAATGTATGTAACTTGGGCAATTGGATGTGGAATGGCAAATTCATCGTTTGTTTGGCACCTATGTCTTTAATGGACACAGACATACTGCAAATGGTTCATCTCCCAAGCCCCTGCTTACATTTAAGGAGACTAGAAATTGTCACAGATTTGGGAGTATGGCTAGGCTCAGAAAGACCCTACTGATTGTTAACCAAATATACACCTATGAACATATGAATTAAATACAAAACTAATATTACTTTCAATCTACCCAAATATATATGTTCCATACTTGAACTGGATCCTTTGTACTTTAAATAAGTTAATGAAAGTTCATAGAATGCTTCACCAATGCATTACCACTACCAATGCTACCTTTTCTAACTGCATAGAGATGCTGATAAATTCCTTCAGAGAACCTTCTAATAGTCTCCTCTCCTTAAATAGAATTACATCTTTGATACTTGCCTTGATAAATAACTTCTACAATGAGGCAATCAACGTATTAGTTTAAACTCAAAAATTTAATTTATGACTGCTCCCTGTCACCTTCACTGTAGAAAAAAAGATTCAGAGGGCTATCAACCCAAAGCAGAAATAAATGAATGAATGGATAAATCGAGTATAATAATGAAATAATTGTGGAAGTCCTACAAACTTCTCCTGTGAAATAAAATGGGTTACAGGATTATCTGTTTTTAAAACAAACTTATGTTGCAATTGAATGACGCCTGGGTAGAAGTCAAACAGTCCTTATTAAATATTTTGTTATAGAACTTGCTTAGTATTTGGTATCCTATTGAAATGTTGGCACATGAAATGCTGGATTCTGAGAAGCAAAAAAAAAAGGCTGAAACTGAACAGAAGAGAGCATTGTGCAAGTCCTGGAAACTCCTCCTGGAAAAAAAATAATTTTACAGGATTGCCCATTTTTAAAACATACTTAAGCTGCAATTAAATAACTCTTGGGTAGAAGTCCAGCAGTCCTTATTAAGTGTTTTCCTTTAGGACCTGCTTAAAATCTGGATCCCTATTGAAATGTTAGTACTTGAAATGCTGAGTGCTGACAAGCCCCAAAAATACTGAAACACCAGGAGAAAAGTGGATCTTTTCCTTTAAACTTCTGTTTTTGTTTTTTTTTTTTTGTTTTGTTTTTTGGGGGGGGGTACTTCAACTGTGAGAATATAGCCACTTTATAGCATATGACATTTAAAACTATAATGGATCTTCTTTTACCTGCTTTGAAATAACATACTGTCTACATGCTAATCCATTAGCATGTGATATCTGGCCCCTATTCAGGGTATAACATTTATTTAAATTGTGATGTAGAAAACTACTCAAATCCCCCTTTTCCAAATGATCTTCAAATGCATTAAAAGTCAGATTAAAGGGAAGAGTGAATTATTATAGTCTTAAACGCTACCATTTTTATATCAGAATATAGCTGATTCAATTTCAGTTCTCATGTAAACAATTTAAAACTTTTCTGACCCTCAGCAGCATTCTTCATTGAGGAAAGGCAAATAGCACAGCCTCTTAAATACTAAAATTTAATTTTGTACTACAATCCTTGAAGTGAAATTAAAAGTTTGACCTTGGTAATTTATCATTACCTGGATTTATAGCAAATGATCCTGTTTGCTGCTGACTTGACTTTCTAGTCCATTTCTTCCTGCCCTTTTTAGATTTCACTGTTACTGCTTCTCTCTCCTTTTTTAATAGGATATAATGTACAGAATGTCTTGAAGGTATTTGTACATTTTCAGAGAATTAAAGAAAATCATGTTGATTATTTTGTTGCACATTCACTACATTCTGTCCCAAAGGTTCATGAGGAGGAAGATTAATGTCATTTGTAATCTGTAGTTCAGCAATTTTAGAAGGATTATAATTCTGATTCATAAACATAGTCCTCTGAAAAGCAATAATATTTGAATATCTTTTTAGTTATCTGCCATATTTCCCTGTGTACTGGTCAGAATTTTAAATGCCTTTTTTCTTTCTCTAGAAAGAACATACATGGACTTTTTTTTTCAATTTCTATAGTAACTCCATTTTCTCTTGATTTGATGCTTAAATCATAAATTCATTCCCAGTCATTTCATTAAACTACATCAATTCATTTAACATTTCATGTTTACAGTCTCCATTAGATGGAATAACAGTCACCGTTGAAGTGACACCCCGGCCCCATGTGCAGTATGGGAAAAAGGGGTTGAGGATGGATGGATGGATGGATGGATGCATATGTCCAAAATAGACTATGTTTATCTGTGGCTGATTTTCAGAATATAGTCAACAGACTGCCGTTTCTTATACATCAGCAATATTTTTTACTTAATAGATATTGACAGTAAAATTTATACTAAATTGTATGTCATTGGAAGCTTGAGTCTCATCATCAAATGTATTCATGAAAGGCTCTTCAGGCATGTAATTGGACAACTTTACATTGAAGAGGGCTTCATCTATTGGACATATACTATATAGGGCAAGACAGGGGAGAACAGAAATGTTTAGTGATGGCATTGGAGTTGACAAATCTCATAGAACAACCAGGATTTAAAAATAAACTACATATATGTATCAGTAGTAAAAACTCTGCATGTCTTTATTAATACAATAAAGGTAACCTCTTTATTTCCATCACATTATATAAATATTCTAATAACAATGTCAAAGCCAATGAATAAGTTGCATCCTATGCTTGGTGTCTCATGGCTTTAAGACTCAAGCTCACTTAATTCTTACTTAACATTAACTTTAGGTGGAGTTATCCAACAAAATTATTTTAACTTCAATAACAAACTAATATTCCCTTCAATCACCCCAACACATGATATCCCATACTTGAAAATGAGTACCTTTGTAGTTTAAATAAGTTAATGAAAGTTCATAGAATGTATTCCCAATGCCACCTTTCCTAACAGCATAGAGAGGATGATAAACGCTACCAGCAAACATTTTAGCAGTCTCTACTACTTAAATTGAATTACATACAGCTTTGATATCTGCCTTGATAAATAACTTCCACACTGTAGCAATCATCATATATTTTTTAACCCCAATAATGTAGTTTATCATCCTGGCTACATGTGACAAAGGGATACAAATTTATCTGCAGCCCTTTTGTCCCTGGTTCAACTACCAGAATGGAGGCTGGAGGCACTGGGCAAGGGAGGATGGGAGTGTGTAGTCAATAACAGTTCAGCTATTATGAGAGTAGGGAGACATTGCTAACACTGCAAAAGTATAGATATAACACCAGCAGCAAGAAGTCTAGCATGTCCTTGCTACACAGTCATGTGCCACATTGTTGGATGATTGCAGATTTGTGGGTGTATGCATATACCTTGGCAAGTAGTTGTGATGCATGCAAATTGTAAAAGGGATGGAGATAAGACATTCCACAGGATATGCATATTGGACTGCTCTCTTGCACCCAACTGTCACCTTAACTGGGAAACAAAAGAGCCAAAGGATTGACAAACCAATGCAGAAATAAATGAATGAATGGGTAAGTCAAGTATAAGAATGAGAGCATTGTATAAGTCCTACAAACTTCTCCTGGGAAACAAATTCAGTTACAGGATTCCCTGTTTTTAAAATATGCTTACAAATATCTCTGCACTATAATTAAATGGCTCTTGGGTAGAAGTCAAACAGTCCTTATTAAGTGTTTTGTTCTAGGACTTCCTTAATATTTGGTTCCATATTGAAATGCTGACAAGCTAAATAACAAAAAAAAAAAATAAAAATGCGGAGTAATCTGGAAAATTCCTCTTCTCCTTTCAATTCTTTTTTGCAGGATCGGAAGTCTCCTCTGCACTCCTGATGTAAGGGCTGAGCCACTGACCCTGAACTTATATATACCATCTCTGATATCATCATACCTTGGAAAATAGGGAATATCCTGAGAAGTGGCCATTTCGCATTAAATATATGCAAGTCCATTCTTGGGGTCAGTTAGTCTCCATACTTGAGGACTCACTCTAGAAGGTCTCAACTTTTCAAATGGTTACCTAATAATTTTTATTCTTTTCATATATGAACATACAGATCCCACTAATAGGTACCATTAAATATTGCTACTCCAAATCTTTATTCATTTATTTAATTTTTCTTTGGTTGTTTGTTTTTTGATTTTTTTTATTGATGGTATTAAACATTTTTTCCCTTTACTTTCCCTCAAGATTTACCCTCATCAGATACGTCAGGTATCCTTACATTTATACCTGCTTTCTTCTGCATTACCATCACTTTAAGCTTCAGTACTATTCAGTAAACATAGCATATTCACTAATTCTAGGAGATGAAAAAATCATGTTCATCTGCACTGCATACTTAATGAAATGCTATAACATTATTTGTACCAAATTTAGGATGCACAGTTATAGAAAGCAAGAGCATGCTCTCTTTCACTGTTTAGATTTTGGTCCTAGGGTATACCTTTATTTATAAGTAAAAACACATGAAAGTCAATTCCATCATTCTGTATATTAAATGTGAATCTCCATGCTTTTTTTATTGTTCATATATTGTTTAACATTTTCCCAATGGATGGCATTACACAGTCAAATAAATATACAATTAGTAAATGTATAATAAAATTGCAATATTTTAGAAAAAGACACCCCCCTGGATTTACTAATCTTCCGTGCAGGACTAGCTTAGTCCCACATGGAAGTGGCCATTTAGGAGCATGACAGCAGCGAGCCATGCATATTAATGAAGGCACGCTGCCTAAGCTCCTAATCTTACACGGACCATGTAAGAGTGCAGGGGGTGTGTCTGAGAGCAGAGCTTTCAGAATATACATGCCCCCGCAATGAAGAACAACATAAAGGCTAAAGGAATAAGCAAGCAACATTCCCCCACTTGTATAACAGCAATAGTAAATAAAAACCAAATAAACAAACCTTTTTTTTTATGAATCTGATTAAAGCTAACTGCAGGTGTGCAGGTGTGCCCATCGCTTAGCTACGGTGAATTCAGCTTAAATGGCTGAAGAGGATAATAAGGAAGATATATACAAATAAAGAAGTATAGCAATAGTGTAGTGGGCAGATAATTCGCCTTACGAGTAGGCATTCCCAGTTCAAATCTCACTGCAGCACAAACCATTTTCCATGGCAAATCATGTTATGACCAATATTTTAGTTGCATAACCTACTAAATAACATATATTTGTGAACTGGAGTACTGCATTAAATGCACATTGAGGTGTCAGTGTCATAATGTTGCAAAGTCCCCAGATAAGCACATGTTCCCATACAGTATATGTACACAGAAATCATGGATACAAATGGAAGGTAAAATGTGTAATGAATGACAACTCCATACAGCTTCCAAATCCCCCACCTTCCCAAGAACCATTACATATTACTGTCTAAGTCAGTGTAATTATAAGTGGGAGTAAGCACTAGTAAGCAAGTGTAAGCACCAATTAGCAATAGTAAGCATATTTAAGTACTAGTTAGTGATTTTAAGCCTGTCTGCATGGGGATAAGCAATGTGCACACAGGTTAAGCAATTATGAAGCTAACTCTCTTTAAGCATATTTAACCGGAGGTTAGTATTGCTTACCCTCACACAAACCCATGCAAACCCACTTACAACTGCTCAAAATTGCCTTAATCACTCTGTATACAATGGCCCTTGTTCTGCCCAGCAACAAAATAAACAGCCTGGCAGGTCTTGAACCCAGGACCCTATACACTATAGTCATAGTAGTTTATCACCAAGCCATCAGAACAGTACAGAAGAATGAGGTATCACCAAACAAGTCCTCAATATAGTAAAATCAAGCTGAACCTGTGAAATGAATCAGCATACAGTTATATGTTCTATAACCCACTACATAACATAAACATGTGCACTGAAGTACAGCAGTAAGCCCCAATGTAAGGTGTAATTGTAATAGAGTGTTGAAGTCTCCAATAAAACACAAGGACCCCATACAGTGTATATACTCAGGAATCATGGATACCAGACATATATATATATATATATATATATATATATATATATATATATAAGATGTAATGAATAATAAATCAATGCCAAAAAGAAAATGTAATGGAAAGTCTAATGTAAGCAGTGTTAAGCATTGCACAGGCCAGCTTAGGAGGTGTACGCAATTTGTAGACCAGCCAACACAATGTGCCCAATGGTATACCCCTTTAAACAATGCCGACCTTAGGTAAGCAGGTTTTCCCATAGCCTAGTCTTTTCAAAACCAGCCAATCACATAAAAGTGCAGGAAATCAGCCCTACTTGAACCGAGCAAGTGGGAATACCTCTCATAACTGGTTTTAGCTTCCCCATGCAGGCACAATGGCAGAAAGGGGAGAAGGTGTGCACTTCTGGGTTCAGCACTGGTGCATCATGGAATTCAGAGTCATGGCAGGACTTCTTGTCAAAGACCATGAGCAGAAACTGCTACAGGGCCAATACCAGGGTTCCCAGTATAAGGCGGAAGCCTGGGACCTTCTCGCCCGTGACCTCACCAGTGCCACTCGCATACCACGAACTGGTGAGCAGGTCAGGCATCACTATGCCAACCTGAAGAAGCATAAGGGGGACATCTTGGAGCAGTGGATCCAAGTGACTAGAATGTCAGGGTCTGTCCCAGCTGTGTGTAAGTATCACTCCACTATGTGTGTAATAATTGCCAGCTCATGTATATCATGGATAGGTATGGTTAAATATTCCTCTTATGTCCTCCACAGCTGCAAGTGAGTGGACCGCGAGCAAGGAGGCCAACGGAAGTTGCCTGGAGAGGTTGTGAGACGAGGCAGGTCAATAATACTCTTGCATGTACTGTCATAAGGAATAAATCTAAAAGTATTAGTAAATTAATTGCTCATATAAAACCTGTATTGTTTAGAGCAAGTACTGCATACACTGGTGAAAATGGCAAGGAGAGTCTCATATAGTTTGCATGTAAATAAAAACATAATAGCCTGACAATAAAGGTCTAACTGCTGGACTGCATGCATATACAATGGTATCATATGGTAATGTAGATTTGCAATCACATACTAGTACTGCTGTATTAAGCACTGTTACCCACACTGTACACCATAAATAGAATGCATAGGAATGCCTGTATATGACTGGTGTAATCTCTAGAGGCCATTTAGTACAACTGAGAGACACACAGACAGAAAACAGTGAAAAGGCAGACAACAAAATCTGAACAGCACATGCAACTGAGACTTGAACTGTTGTATTTTTAGCACACACAGCCATGGTTTGAATCCTGGCAGTGGTAGTAATCTGCATACAGAATCATACCCCACAACTTTACAGATATGTCCAGAATGTCCAGTAAAGTGGCCCATATCTGCTGCCTGTCAACCTGTCCCCCTGGGAAATCAGTGGGATGATCCCAGAGATATAGGCAGCAAACAGGAAATACAACTGATTGACACACATCTATGAGAACATAGCTGGCTCACTAGCAACCCCCCAAAACCTTATGAGAGAAAGAAGCCACGTATGTCCCATTTACACCCGCATGTTGTCAAGCTATGGCCAGAGTGTGTACAGTAACAGAGTAAGATGTATGTGCATAATAGTAATGTGGAATCTGGTACTGTGTGTGGCAACATTCAGGTAGTGATAACAAACATTTCTCCCACAGGTCTATCAGATACCAACACTGTGCTCAGAAATACAAGAATGATACCCTGTACTTGTACTGTTTACTATGGTATTGTATGGCATTGTAACTGATGCAGTTGCTCTAAATAAGGTATTACTCATCACTGTCATCCACACTGTCCTACAAAATATAACTGTCTAGGAAATCCTGTATAAGAGTGTTGTAATACAAGGTCAGAATTCAAAACCACAGGAGAATTATAAGACAGAAAGCAGATAGGAGATATACAGCAATATCTATATAGCACACACAACTCTGATGGACAGTGTTTAAGTTGTAGCAGACACAGCCATGGTCTGAATCCTGGGAGTGGAAGTAGGCCACATACAGAATCATACCCCACAACTGTACAGATATGACCAGAATGTCCAGTATATGGGCCCATTATCTGCTGCCTGTCAAACTGTGCCCCTGGGAAGTCTGTGGGATGATCCCAGATGTTTAGGCAGCAAACAGGGAATACAACTGATTGCCACACATCTATGAGAACAAACCTGTCACTCTAGCAACCCCTGAAACTGTTATGAGAGTAATAAGCCAAGTATGTCCTATTTACACCCCCATGATGTCAAGCTGTGACCAGAGTGTGTACAGTAACAGAGTGAGATGTACATGCATAATACTAATGTGTAATCTGGTACTTTGTGTGGCAACATTCAGGTAGTGCTAACAAATATTGCTCCCACATGTACGTCGGATAAGAACATGGTGCCGAGAAATAAAAAGTTTGATACACTGTAGTGGTTCTGTTTACTCTGGTATGGTATAGAATTGTGAGTGCTGCAGTTGCTCTGAATAGTAAGGTAGCATTGATCACTGTCACCCACACTGCGCTACATAATATAACTGTGTAGGAAAGCCTGTTTAAGAGTGTGGTAAGTCACTAAAGGTTGAAGAGGGCAATAGTTTAGATATGTCCTGGTTCACCTGCATGTGTTCAAGACATGGCCAGAGTCTGTGCAGAAAGAGATGGACAGCTATGTCCACAACTTCAACCTGGAATCTGGGAGTATGTGTAGAAACAGTCAGTGTTAACAAACATTTCCTCCACAGGTATACCAGGTAAGAGGTGTATACTGCAGGTAAAACCAGTACATGTGTAATGATGACGACAGCCATATCACTGTCCAAACTAAGAGTATAGGGTACTGTAGTAATACTTGTAAGGTACAGATAACAGCACTGACTAGGAAAGTAATGTGGACTACAGGAATACACTAGTTGTTAATTAACATCTTTCTCTACCCCCCACCATCTCTCCAACAATAAACTACATACCCACCTCAACTGGTATGTAATGACTTCACTGTTCTGACTATGTCCTGTTGGTTGATAATTATTTACATCTGTTTCCATGCATGTGCTATACTGAAATATTCCAACATTGATGGCACGGTGGCATCAATGTACCTGCATGTTGCTGTTATTACCACTGTGGTCCCATATATGCATGTGTTCCATTTGCTATGCAACTGTTCTGTATCTGATGTCTGGGTTAATGGGAATATCAGTGCATGCTATTATACCTAACCCTAGAATGTGGTGACTATTACTAACCCACATATGATAAAATTTAAACACCATAGCACGTTTGGGAAGGCCAGTCCCAATGGACCCACCTGTCCCACCTCAGCTGGCCATGGCACCGGTCACCAGCACATCTGGGGCCCAACCCGGGACCTCCTCATTTGTTGGGCCTGTACCACCTTCGAGTGGAATCACCTCAGGTGATGGGGCTCGTCCCCCCCCCGGGAAAGGGCATGAACAGGAACCTGTCACCCGTCGCCAGGTCCGGGTTGTGGTGCGTAGCGAGCTCCACAGGGAGGTTGGAGATCTGCTAGGCCAGCTCGAGAGCTGTGTATTGCCACTAGAGGGTCATCCTGGCTCTGCGACTCAGCCCACAGCACAGCCACCTTCAGGGCTGTGAAGGTGCAGTGGTGACTGCCCATGGGTGGGGACGTCAGTTCCACTGTTTCCACCAGGGGGCTCATGGGCCTCGGATTTCCCAACACCCCCTCCCCATCAAGGTGTCTACCCTCACATGTGTCATATACTGCCCCTGTATGCATCTTGTTTATCTTGTCTGTTAAACTACCCAGTCTACCTCCCCAAATATACCTACTATCCCTCCCCAACATCCCACTCTCACCTGAAAAAAAAAGGGGAATCTGTTAATCTCGCCCCATACATAGCTGTCCATTTCACACACGTATCCACTGGACACATGTAATCTGGTCTAACAGGCATCACAACATGCTATTGTTGTCCTCACCCCTCTCTCATGCTTTGAGTGTCAAACTCAACCTCCAAATTCAGTGTATATGCACAGCTGTTGCTTTAAAAGAAATGGGCAGCTATAGACCTTCCTTACACCTGTCCTGCACATCCCTAGCTATTTTCCCTATCTTTGTGCCTCTTTTTCACCACTTTCCTATCACCCCTTTTTTCTTTTCTTTTAAAGAAATTAGTGCAGAGTAAGTGGGACTAAGAACTTTTAAGCAGCAGTAAGAGGGTTTAAGCCTGTTTGCATGGGGGTAAGCAATGCCTACACAGGTTAAGCAATTTGGAAGCTGAGTATGCGGAAGTGTAGCTGGATGTTAGCAGTGCTTACCTTCACTCCGACCTGTGCAAACCTGCTTACAACTGCTTAAAAGTGCCTTAATCACACTGTATCCAATGGCCCTTGTTCTGCCCAGCAACAAAATAAACAGCTTCTATAAGACTCGAACCCAGGACCCTGCACACCATAGTCAAAGTACTTTACCACTAAGCTGTATCAAATATACATAACCCTGATGTTTTCACAAACATGTCATCCAGCCCAGTCATTCAGCAGTACAGGGAATGTATTTCAACATGTAGATGTGTGTGTGTGTGTGTGTGTGTGTGTGTGTGTGTGTGTGTGTGTGTGTGTGTGTATTAGTATCTATATATATATATATATATATATATATATATATATATATATATATATATATATATATATATATATATATATATATATATATATATATATATATATATATATATATATATATATATATATATATATATATATATATATATATCTATATATATATATATATAGCTCTAGTATATATAGCTACATATATATATATATATATACATATATATATATATATATATATATATATATATATATATATATATATATATATACATATATATAAATATAAATATAAACATATATACATATATGCCTACATATATATAGCTATATATATATATATATATATATATATATATATATACATATATATAAATATAGACATATATACATATATGCCTACATCTATATGTCATATATATATATATATATATATATATATATATATATATATATAGAGGTATATACGGACATAAATCTGTAGATAAAAATGGGAACATAACAAAGACATATATGTCTGCATGCACTGTTAATGGGGTTGAGAGGCCCCAAACAACATACGTCTTGTACAAATAGGTATCCCCTCCACAGCCAAATATGTCTGCCTTGCAATACACTGCCAACTGTTGCAGATCCCATAACCAGGACCTGACATGACATGGGCACAAGATGTTAACAGTACTCCTTCCTATCTGGTATCTGTAACATATCATGCAGTACAGTCTGGCACCCATAGGGAATGTACAATGTGAAAGCAATCAACATCCCTAGGATATGGAGATACGATATACATATATAGATATATATATATATATATATATATATATATATATATATATATATATATATAAAACTACACATACACACGCAGAGATATGTATAGGAAGATACATATGTAGAAGGTGCACACAATATGGAGCACTCACAATGCCTACAGTTACCACCTTACCAACTGGACACTGTATGAGCCACCCATACAAATGAAAATCGTTGCCTGCAACATATACCCGCTGAGAGATCAAAGGATATAACACCACACACAGGTTTGCATACATGGAAAAGCTTTATTTGTGTACTATTACAGTTGTATATGCCATGTCATATAGCTGTTGAGACACTGACATCCATATAAACAGAGTAATGCAACTGTGAAAAAGTTATACTAATACAGTAGTCTGGAAAGGTTGACATATGTTGCTGTCCAGGCCGAGGCCTTCAAGTAGTACAATAGTAAAGACAGACTGGGCCACAGGATACCAAACAATCAACAGTAAGTAATGCAGATGTATAGTTCAGCAGCCGCTATCAACACTCTGTACACAATCGCTAGGGGGTAAAGACCTCAACTGACACAATGGGATGTAACTGTTACATAACAAGGCATAATTGACACTATCACAATCACACTGACAAACAGAGCAGTCTGTATGGCTGGAGGTAGTAGGCCTGCATTTACCCAAGGTCGATTGTATGGTAATGCACATCCAGATACCTTAAGGCAGCTTACCCCTGATACCCCCACATATTGTAACAGCCTAGGTTAGTTATGGTACATCCCCCTCCAGACTCAATAATACATGGCCATATACCACCGTTATATACACTGGCCTCTGGAGTTCATAAGGCCACATATCTATTATGTAGGTGAAGCCCACACATATATGGTCCCAACCCCACATTATGTGTGGGGGACACAACATCAGTGGACTGATGGCAGAAATGGCAGCATGACATACTCACAGCGCACTACAGAATAACCCCTGACACCATGTCATATGTGCAAAGCCTGGTATGTAGGTGGAGGACAGAGGCGGGAACACAGGCCCATATGTGTAAAACTGTTGTCATACACTAAGCATGTCGCTGGTGTTTACAGGATAGTCTGAAACATACCCTGAGTCAGGAATATTAAATTAGAAACAGAAATGGATGTAGTCATGTACTGATAACACTCAACACACACACTGCCAGTGCTACATCTGACTCAAAACCTGTGTGGTGGACAAACAAAACATAATAAGAACACCTCTGGCTTTAAAAGGATAGGCCTACAGTTGACAGCTATGCAGACAGACTGCATTCCAAGTTAAACTAGTATGTACACACAAATACTGTAACACTAGTGCTTACATTGCATACAACAACTCTATTCACACTCTGTCTATAGTTCTGGAACTATCTACAAATATGCAGTTGGCAGGAGTGTGCAGGTTTTCCTGTAAGAGGTATTGTTACCTGCTGTCTGTAACACTGATGCCCACAGACAGGAAATATGTCTATCATACAGGAAAGGTAAAGGGACCATGCCCACATGATGTAGGGATTTATAGTAGTTGGTTGCCATGACAGTGGTAATTGGAAGTAATACACAGCATGCTGCATGCAAGTAGCCAGTGGAGGACACTGATTGGTGCAGACACCAACACCCGATCATGTTCATTACTTACAGATTCCATGCTGCAATGCATGGAAAACAGCTCATTCCATTTACTGGAGAGAGACTGAGAGAGAGAGAGAGAGCTCATATAAGGAAAAAAAAATACCAAACACGCTAGAAGAGTCTGCAGTCCCAGAACAGGTATGTGAAGTATATATGTATGTAATTGACTGTAGTATGTGGTCCATAATAATGGGATAGATGATGTGGAATGCTTTATAAGTGCCTTCAGCTGTTGTAATGATGTTCATCTGAACAACTGCTAAGGACAATGGAGTCCATCCTTGTGGGTAGTGGGCTATACCCCTCACTGTGCAGAGCAGCACTGACTGATAAGATGTAAGCCATCATAATGTGTGCTGTGTAATGGGAAGTATGTATATTACATGGCCAATAGCTGGTGGTGGTGGAAATAATGCCATTATGATGGACACGTGGGATCCACAGCCCATACCTTGCAAGATACTTGGGTTAATCTGTATAGCAGCATACAGGAATGCCATAGGTGTATAATAGGGTTACCTGCAATCTGGCCCTACATGTACCCCCCTAATGTCAGGCTATGTCCATATGTGGCATCTGTCTATGTTGTAGCAAGGCAGAACAGTGCAGCTGTGCAGGAAGGTGTTGTGAGATTGTGGACCTGATGTCTGAATGTACCCCTCATATAGGTATGCATATGTGTACATATATATATATATATATATATATATATATATATATATATATATATATATATATATATATATACAAGTATGTCCACAAATATACAGACACCCATGTGTAGACATATATATGTGCACATATATACATCACATATATCTACACATATATAGATATATACCTATATGCACGTATACATATATACAAACACACACACAAACATATATGTATGTAAATACATATCCCCTATATTACTACCACAGAGCTGCATGCTATGTGTGAGGAAACAGCACACACAGCAATACTCACAGATATCTGCAGCTGTCAGTATGTGCAACATGGATGGCTATGTCACATGTGAACCCCTTGTTGGGACCACATTGCCCTTGTCTGTGAAGTATGGAATGGGAATATGGGGAAGTATGGCAGGTATAGTTGTGGAGGTAGTCAGGGTTGGTAGATATAGAGGACAGTCTACAGGGGTGGTATGTAACACGTGGTGGGTAAACACCCTGTATGGTGTGTGTGGTCTGTGATGTGGACACCACATGGGCCCCAATATGGACACAAAGGGAACAAGCCTCCCACCCACTGCTATTCACAACAGCAGTCCACGTCCTGAAGGTGCCTGGCCTGGAGACTGAGCAGGAGGAGCATGTCAGCCCTGAGAATGTGTACTGCATGCCTCAGAGTGATGTAGCACATCCCACATGTGTCTGTAGAGCTTGTTATGGAACAGACACTGGACCTGCCCTCAGGGGACAGAAACATGTCTGTGTGTGCCCCCAGGGGGGACAGCATCCCCTGGGTTGGTTCCACCTGACAGTATTCCTGGGCCAGTACAAGAGGAGGCCCCAAGTTGGGACACACATGTGATGTGGCCAGGTAACATGGGCAGATGGGTTTGGAAAGGTGGTTCTGCTGGGCAGTAGTACATATACATGCTATTGTGTCACTGTTATAGAACATATGTTGGTAGTAATAGTCTACACAATCCCCGAACATGTCCAACACCATGCATAGATATCCCCAATAACGCAGAATGTCAGATGTGCAGCAATCACAAAGCAGCGATACCACAGGCATATATGGAACCATAGTGGACCTGACAATGGCAGCAGGTGAATAGTTTGTAACAGGCCAGCAATGATAGTGTCCACACAGGGAACATAGCTACAAACACATAGCACAATGTGTGGTACAATACAATATCTGTCCTACTGGTAGGTAAGCTGTAGCCATACCTAATGAGTTGTGTGCACAGTATGTTGTCACTGATATGGTGGGGGGGTGACAGAGATGTGTATTAAGAACTGTGATAACCTTGCTGTATGAGTTGCTCAGACCTGTTTCCATCTTTGTCTTTCAGGCAAGATGTCACATGCATGCCTACCATCTTATTCAGCTGCTGAAAATGAAGTAGTGCTAACCTATTTAATCCAGCACTACCCTGTCCTGTTTGGCCATGCCACCCATTATCAGCAGAAGAGGACTGCCATGTGGAATGACCTAGTCCACAGGGTCAATGATGTCGGACTGCACAACTGCAGTTATGAGCAGGTCCAGCCTCATTGTTCTCACGTGCTTTGCAATGCCTGTCAGCGTGCTGCTGCATTCTGGGGTGATCACCTAGCTACAGGGGAGGGGGCATGCCATCCATCCCCTGACATGTGTGGAGGAGCTCCTGGCCAGCCTCATGGCAGCTGCCCATCCGGACACACACCAACCGCCCGACACCTTTGTGGAGGTGGGTGCCACCCATACACTGGCTGAGGAGTGCTCAGGTAAGGCAACAGGGCACATCCATAGACCACTGTTGCATATACATTCACATCAGTACAGGTAGATCATGCATATCTGACATGTCATAGATATATTTTGTTGCTGCATAGTAGTGATACACAGATATACATATGTGGTAGTATTGTGGAATGTACTGTTGATGTATTGTAATACTGCACCCACCCTGTAGCACTGCCGCAGTTGTGGCCACTGACTATGGATCTCTCACCATCGTGTGTATGTCCCTCCGGGATACCAACAAGGCAGCAGCCTGTAGCTGGTGAGTATTGTTTATGTAGATGCTTGCCAATACACCAGGCATGTAATGTCTATGGTATATGCCATGCACACATCTAACTCACCTACCCAGAATGCATGCTGTGCATGTGCACGTATTGTTGCTGTGAAATGCATGGCATCACAGGGGTGACCATGATGGGGTATTGGAAGGATATGTCAGAAACCTGCATGATAACTTACATCCTTTCATTGCGGAATGTGTCCACAGGGAGTAACATAATGGTGGGAGGCCTGGCCTACAGTAGGGACATGTTTGGAACAACACCCATATACAGTGCAACACCAGTATATATATATATATATATATATATCTGTAGGACAATGGCAACTGCTGCAGAGATACACTATGGCATAAGGCATTACAGTGGTCCACATTGTCAGCTGGGACTAGGCTGTAACATGTGATGTACAGTGTATGGGACACTGCAAAGTGACACATATGTGTAGGGCTTAGTCATCATGCATCTGCAGAAAGGCTGAAGAAGGGGGAGGGGTGTCAGCATGACACACCAGCACACTGCAGCAGGGATCCTAATGATGCCAAGAATGGCTGTATCTGCACATAGTCATGTTCAGGACTGTGGAAGCTGTAACCCTACCACCACAGCAATAATGACTGCAGTGTTTGAACAACAAGGGATGTGCACATGAGGTAGACCTTGCAATCATGCAGAATAGGGAGACATGTGTAGGGCAGACTGAACATACACTGGCAAATGCAGATGGCCCATGGTGATATACCCCTGCCAGGAGTAGTGACTGCTGTAGTACACACAACAGGAGGTGCGACAAACCATCATGAGAAGGGTGTGCACACATATGCCCACATGGTGTGTATGCATCACGGTCAGCATCCGCACATGTAACACATTCCGTAGACACTGCATGTGAAAGTATAGGACATATGTCTCATATCAGGCTAATGTACTGCTAAGATAATGCGGTGATGTGGTCCAATGGCAGATCAAGGATGGGTGCATCATATCAATAAAGTTGTGTATACCCCCCATAGCCATGGTATGCTCTGATGATTGTCAGTGTAAGAGTACTGGATTGGTCATACATGGTCCGCTGATGTTGACAGCTGTGCATCAGACATCTGGCATTCACAAATGACATCTGTGCACATATATCAGGTATGCGTTGCTGGAAAACATAGGGGCTGTGATCATTAACACTGACATAGCTGACACAGTAGTACACATTCAGCAATGGGCTGTACACCTGTGAGGTGTGGTGCACAGTACATGCAGTGTGCAGAACAGGTGCACAGAAATACCTTGTTCATGGGCGCAGTGGTATCCAGGGGAAGGGGCTTCACCTAGTGACACAGCACATGCATCGCACACATGTATACTGTTGCCAGCATGGATTGACTATAGCTGCACTGCATGCTGTCTGGTACCATGTTATGCATTTTGACAGAGGGGTAATAAGAGAACTGTGTGTACTATCACTGTGCAACCTCAGCTGTATGTGTGTGTGTGTGTGTGTGCGTGTGTGCATCCTGGTGGGTAGTTAGTTTGTCTGTAGGGTCACTCAGGTGAAGTGGAGGGAGGTTGATGCAAGTAGGTTGCTTGTGTGCCTGTGTGTGTGTGTGGCTGGCCATGTATGCACATGTGTGATTGTGAGGTGTTCCTACAGCAGTACCTCCCTCTGGGATCATGCAGTACATGTACATGGACTGCCACATTACACACCGGAAATACTTGTCATGTGTGTAATCACAGGACAGCTAATAGTATAATATGGTGTGTAGCATGGAACAGGCATCAAGAGGGAAGGTAGACACCAGGTTACACCATTAATATCACATTCAGCAGAGAGGTCACCTACAACCCATGTATGCAGCATACAGATGCATTGGGGAAGTACTAGTCAACACCAGGGAGTGTATCCAAATATTTGAGTTGTCACAAGCTGAATGAGCAGCATATCTGGCATGTACTAAGCATTACATACACATGACACACCAGTGCGTGATATTATGGATAGAAAATAGTAGCCCACACATATAGGAGCCATGCTCATGATGTCCAGACATACAGAGAGGGTGCATATCGAATGACAGCAGTGAGGCCATGTAAAACCACTACACACAGGTCAGGCAGGTAATGTAGTAACAGGTCTTGTGTTATCACCACTTGTGTAGGCATTTAGAGGGATGATATGTTAATGAGTGGTATCAATGTGTGTATGTTAACAAGCGTGATGGAGGATGGGGTACCACATGGACATATATGTGGGACTGTCTGTAAAGCCATGGACAGGTAGGTATTACGGAGGTGTTTGCGTGTGTGTGCGTGTGTGTGCATGTGTGTACTGTTAGGAAACGCTGTACGGATTCTAAAGTGCATTTATTGTTTTCCCCTATAGGTGGCGAGGTGGGTCAGGGTCCCTCCTGCATGCAATCTGATGTTGGGTGTCCATACAGACACTGAAGATGATAAGTACTGTTTAGTCACAGGAGGGGTTGTCAGGGGCCAACACTGCACCAACATTTAACATCCCTTTTTTAGCCACCCCAAACCTGCATACAGTTTCAGTGCCAATACATACCCCATCACCAGCGGCCATAGCAGAAGGACAGCTGGTGTTTGGTGGCAGTGCACAGGAAAGTGTGGTAACCATGCCTACTGTGTCCAGTTGCAGCAGGCATAGCTGGATATCTGGCAAAGCACCACATAGGCGGATGTCCCAGGCTGCTCATGGTAGGGCCACTGGGCATCATGCTCCTGGCAGAGGTGACATAGCTGGTACCAGCAGGCACATGTTTCAGGCTGTCATGAGGCTCAGGCATGTATGGAACATTACACCAGACAGGTCCTGAGGCTGCAGAGGGGTGCTTTCACATCTGCAAGTGACAACACCCGTGAACTGGCTAGTGCCATCCATGCATTAACTGAGTTCATTGATAGACAGTCTGGTGAGATGATGGCACTCATCAACCATGGTCTGTCCGTGCTTGAACATGTGATGGGAGTGCAGCAATAGCCATGTCCATGTAGGCCAGCAATGCCAACAGCTGGCAGTTAACATGGATATGCTAGGATACCAAGGGGCTCCAGTAGTGGCAGTACCAGCCCCGGCAGTGCAGGTGGGTGCTGTCCACACCACACCACAGCAGGCCATGTGCATGTGGTCCTGGCCAGTCCCAGGAGGGGCTTGGTACCAGCGGACATTCAGAGTAGCACATCGATGCCTGTATCTGTACATGCCCATGAAACCCCTGGCAGGCACAGTCTACATGTCCGTGGCCGGAGGCAGTGAACTGTACACCCTACCAGGAATGGTCTGCAGCTGTCCATAACCACCTGTGCAGGGCAGCCACATGGCAGAACTGTGTGCATGCATGCCCACACACTATAGAAATGCACCTAGGGCAACCCCATACCTACACACACCACAGAACCATGCCCAGCTCACTGCAGTACACCCCTCACCCACACATGTGTAAAGTGTATGGCCCACCCTCAGCCTCTGGCAAACCAACATCACACCCTGTGCATATGATGATACCTGTTCCACATCCCTGTCATCCATACCATCAAGGCAGGAACAGACTAATATGGTCCTGATGCACACAGTGACTGTACTACAGTATACCACAGTACTGAAGTGTAACATGTAAGGAGTTAAGTGTGATGCCTATATAGCAGGGAGTGTAGCCATCCAGCGATGATGCATTATAGCTGTTAGTAGCACTGGTCGGTTGTGGTTTCTAGAATGTTATCCATTTGTGTTGTAGGTGTACATGTGTCAGCATGAGGATGGTCTGCAGTCATATTCCACAATGGGGTATGGCACTGTAGTGACACCATGGCTGTGACATAACTGGGGTACAGGTGAACACATGTCACAGTTTACTAAAATGATTATTGCCTGTGCCACATGGACAGGTGACCCACTGAGGAGTGTATACCCTGCAACATGATGTAGACCCATCCACATACATGCATAATGTTACTTGGTAACACTGGGACTAGACCAATCCTAGCTATTTAGTGATACTGAAGTGTGTGGCTTACATTGCACACACCACACAGCATTTAAGGTGAGGTGTGTCCTAGGTTACATGTTACATTCAGAACATCCCCAGACATGTACAGTATGCTAATGGGGGATATATATGGACAATACGTAGTGTGGTATACCTTCAGATATACATTAACAGACACATAGTATGCAGACACACATCCGAGATACCAAGGCCTATCGCTGCTAACTAACTTGACCATGTGTCCAGTGTGTTACAGGTAGGCTGTACACAGCACATGCACAAGTGACATGGACTGTGGTATCAGTTACCTGTATGGTTGATGTTGACAGTAGCAGCCATAACATGGTACATGGGACATTTACAAGGTGTATCTCGGTGTAATGACAGTGTACACAGCACCCACATCCCCCAGTGGATATTGTACTCCCTTTAACCCATGATGACACTCTGCCATACCCACCATTACACTTTGGCCTCAACGGTGATACAAACCATAGTATACCCCAACAGTGGTACTACAGGGATATGCATCTAAGGCATATGCCACACACATAGTAGGGTGTTGCATTGTCACACCTCACCTATGTGCAGCAACAACACTATCTGTACTACTGTGTGGCAATGGGTATTGTAATAGGAGTATGTGGCCTCGGAATGCTGCACCCTACAGATATACGGACATGCACAACTACACACACATGCCAGAACACAATGGGTATCCATGCCTATCATCCCATTTGTAAAACACTGTTGTGCTGGTACTGGAAAGCTAGTGTAGCTGGTATGTGGATGCGCATAACAGGGTACATGTAATGTCCCATACAGAAGCAGCCACAACTGACTATGGCGATGGGTGTTGCATTAGTTGTAAAAGCCCTCATCAAATTCCCAAGTATAGGTGTGCTAACACACAGACACTGCTATACTAAGTCATGCACACATACACATGTGTCAGTACAGGGGTGCATCGCTGCAGGTGGTCATAGCTGTGTACCTAGCTATTGTCCAAGGGGAGATGGGTTGTGTAGGGGTTGTGTGTACAATGGCATCCTGCCAGGTGGCAGCAGGCAATCTATGAACAGACACTACTGTGGTGACCCTCAGGGTGAGAATTACATGTATCAGCCGATCCTCCAGGTCCCTCCTGCACATGGCCACTGAGTTTATCAGGTTGACATGTATGCAACATGCATTACAACACATGGTTAGTGTCTGTTATGGAGACCTGTGCCCAAGCATGTTCTGTTG
>NC_056730.1:258760356-258923932 GCF_019279795.1 Protopterus annectens
AACTGTTAATGGACAGCAGGTTGACCCTGTACCTACACTGATAGAATGATACAGGTATTCCCTGGTGTCAGTGGCATCTGTCCATACAGGGCATGTGTTCCAGGCATGGTATGTCCCTTGTGGGTCACATTTGATGGCAACTCAGGTGTTGCAGGTGTCCAGTGGGGAACATTGGGAAGGTGCACTGTCTGCATGTACATGCTTATTGGACTGATGGACAGGGTGCCATGCCCTCTGCAGCCCACTGCCATCACACCATGGTTACTATCAGTGGGCAATATGCAGGGTACTACCAACATAGCAGTTGTTGCCTAGGCAAGTGTGTGTATGTGTATGAGACATGGGTTGAGAGTGTTCTGTGGGTAATACAAGGGTTGCTAACTTTGACCACCTGGCCTTGATGTCACATGTAGGGGTATGGATTTGCACCCCAGCCTCTTGGCTATTTTATATCTGTTATGCCTGTACGGTGGACATTGTGATGTATATTAGGGCCACCATATAAGAAATTTGCAAAACCCACTGTGCAGTGAGTCCAGTTGTTGCACACTCACCTCCAGACAGCATACAAATGACAAACACAATACACACACACACACACACACACACACACACACACACACACACACACACACACACACACACACACACACCTGCCATGTTTGGGATTAGAACTCCTACCTAACTAATTTATTACACTACAGCACTATGCAGTTAGAGGACATGCCACAGAAATTACTGGATTACTCTTTCCCCAAAGGTGTATTCCACAGTGAATGACATCAGCAGGATTGCCAAAGTAGGACATTTGAATTGTAGTGTGTGACTAGCCTAAAAAGTATTGTTCCTTACACAGACATAGAAACACACACACAAACATCCACACCTGCCATGCATGGGAATAAAATCCCTAACAAAGTTCTATGTCACACAACAGCATTACGCGGTTATAGGACATGCCATGGGGATTAGTGGAGTATTCTTTCCTCAGAGTTGTATTTCACAGTGAATGACATCAGCAGGATTGCCAAAGTAGGGCATTTAAATTGTAGTGAGTGTGACTAGCCTAAAAAGCATTGCTCCCTACACAGAAACACACAAACATCCACACCTGCCATGTGTGGGAATAGAATCCCTACTAAAGTTCAATATCATACAATAGCATTACACTGTTATAGGATGCACCACAAGAAGTACTGAAGTGCTTTTTCCCCCAAAGGTGTATTTCACAGTGAATGACATCAGCAAGATTGTGACTAGCCTAAAAAGCATTGCTCCATACACAGAGATAGAAACACACACACAAACATCCACACCTGCCATGTGTGGGAACAGAACCCCTACCAAAGTTGCATATCACACTACAGCATTACACTGTTATAGGACACACCATGGGGATTACTAGATTACTACCTCCCCAATGGTGTATTTCACAGTGAATGACATAAGCAGGCTTGCCAATGTAGGACATTTGATTTATAGTGAGCATGAGTAGCCTAAAAAGCATTGCTCTCTGCGCAGAGACACAGACACACACAGTTGCCATTTCTGGGATTAGGACTCCTACCTAACTAGTTTCACACTACAGCAGTACACAGTTATGGGATGCACAATGGACATTACTGGGCTACAGCTTTCCAAAAGGTGTATTTCACAGTGAATGACATCAGCAGTCTTGGCAAAGTAGGGCATTTGAATTGTAGTGGGTGTGACTAGACTAAAATGCATTGCTCTCTACACACACACACACACACACACGCACGCACGCACACACACACACACACACACACACACACACACACACACACACACACACACACACAATTGCCATGACTGGGATTAGAACTCCTACCTAACTAGTTTATCATACTTTAGCAATATGCTGTTATAGCATGCACCATGGATATTACTGGGCTACAGTTTTCCAAAAGGTGTATTTTACAGTGAATGACATCACCAGTCTTGCCAAAGTAGGGAATTTGAATTGTAGTGGGTGTGACTAGCCTAAAAAGCAGTGCTCTCTCCACACACACACACACACACACACACACACACACACACACACACACACACACACACACACACACACACACACACACACACACACAAACACACAGTTGCCATGTCTGGGATTATAATTCCTACCTAACTAGTTTATCACGCTACATAAGTACGCAGTTATAGGACATGCCACTGAGATTACTGGGCTACATCATTCCCAAAGGTATATTTCAAAGTGGATGACCTGCAGGCTTGTCATAGTAGGCTATGGGCAGGGCAGCGTGTGTGCATTCATCTAGAGGTTGACACGCCTCATGCAGGCACACACAGGGTTATATTCCACAGGTACATGTACCCAGCTGCTAGATGTCTACTTCCTTTTACAGTCATGTTGCACAGCTAGCAGTTGCCCACATAGTCTGTAATGCTGATGGATACTGGTGGATAATGTCTACAGTGAGTGACATTTAGACCTCCTGTGGTTGTAGCCATTTGGCTGTATGCTGGGTGGGACAGGCCTCATAATGGATGGCTCCTTGTCACAGTCACTCTCTTCCAGACATCTATGTACATCTACTTTTGGCTTATTATAGTTTGTTGTCCTTGAATATATGTCTGTATTCCTACCCACTGTGTGTGCAAAGCATGACTGGTGCATACTAAGGAGTGTCTGCACTAACATCTGCAACTGCCAGATATGTATGGTCCACTGTTATTTGCAGACATGGGCTTCACTTGTTTGTGTGTGAGCATGCCCAGTATGACCTTCTGTGTTGAATGTGTGGATTGATTCCAGGTAGTTTGTACTCCAGTGCAGACTTTTGTGTTGTACACCTACAGGTAGCAAACTGTTACTCCTGGGTATCCGTCAATCATTTGGCAATATTGGGACAAAGCGTGCAGGGAATAGTGTGTACTGTAGGTGACTGTATCTGTGCTGCTTTAGCTACATGGCATTGCTGTTAGCAGAGATATTCAAACATGTGTACAGTTATACACTGTGATGTTTTCTGTCCTCATGTACTGTCAGTTGGACATTCCTGCTCACAGTAATGTCTTGGGGAACAAGGGTGACTGCAGCTGTGTGCGGTATTGTGGGCAGACGCCTACATATTCGTAGTAAATTATGCCATTTTGGAGGGGGAGCTGCAGACAATTGCTGCTGGGTCTGTGTATCCAGTTCAGCACCTTGGTACAGTGCTGGCAGAGGATCAAATACTTGTACATCCATTGACATGACAGTATGGCCTTATATTGCTGTGGCAATACCTCACAACTGTACAGACTCACACAGGTTATCCAGAGGCAGGGGCCATGAGTCAGGACATTATCCCTATTGTGGTGTGCAGGCAGATATGTAGCCACCCATTTATGTGTTTGCAGCCAGGGATAGTGTGTGCACACAGCTTTGTGTTGGACCTTGCACATTCCATGTTGCTCATGGTCCCACTCCCCCTCTGTTATTCTATCCTCTTCCATACATTATGCATCCATTCTCTGATACTTTGGCTAAGAGTATCACCCCATCACAGCTGTGTGTTGGTGTTTGCCACAGTTCATGCAGTGGAACATGGTGGACATGTTACTGTGGTTTGTACACATGGCCTTGCATATGGCTTATGTGGAGTGTGTTATGTTGTTATTTGTGTGTCCATGACATAACATGCATTGAGAGTATGTGTGAGACACAGGCCCTTGGCAGATGCCAGTGGGCCATTAGGCGTTGATGTGGGCCAGATGTGGCAGTCTGTTGTATTTTGTCAGTCCTACATTCTCAGACTGCTGTACAGTTTATTCCTCTGGGCTGACAGGGTAGGTGTGCTAGGCATTCCTGCCAATACCTTCTATCCGTCTTGTTCAGGTGGTGTGGATGTTGGCAGGGTGCTACCTATGGCTAGCCACACATCTGCATGGGACACCTGCATTCCAAGCTGCATTCATTCACTATTGCCATATACAGGTAGGATTATTTTGTACCCATTCCCCACAGCAGGGATGCGACCAGAGAGGTACCTGTGGGTGGTGTTTTCGTGAGCTGGGTGTATGTGTGCTATAGACACTACTTGCATCTGACACACAGATATGCATTGGACATTACAGTTATGCTGGCATGTGCAGGTACATCAGCTGTTTCCCAATACATCAGTCCTACCTCATTTGTGATCTGCAAGTGTTGGGGCAGACAACACCGGTATCCCCTACTACAGGACCAGATAATGTGATACATACCTGTATGTACAATTCCAAGGGTGTCTCCATTTCACAGTGACACAATATATATTGTATGTCTGGGGTACTTCCCCCTGTGTACTGCTTGTATATCTATCCCAACAGCCATGCCATGTCAGTCTTTCAGATGGTGACACATATTATATTTACAATGGCTTACTGCTAGCATGTGTTATACTGGTGGGTATTGTCTTTGGCACTGCAGTTATGAGGACTTGTCCCTGTCATCAGTACTGGGCAATGGCCACCAGGTCTTACCTCAACATGCATAAATACTGACCACTATCACACAATATGAAACACACACCAAGCTAACACACACATACCTGCATATTGTGCATATGCTACAACCTATCCTGCTACCTTGGCCACCTCTGTGCATCTGTGCTCCACTGGTATTGTACCTACACATACATGTTACTACATTTCTACATAGGGTTGTGAGGGGGCACACCTGAATGTTACAACGTGTGTATATTGGATTGGGGGGAAGCACACCAGACCATTACTAAATTTCTGACTAGGTTTGGGGGGGCACATCTGACTGTTTCTAAATTCCTATGCAGGATTGGGGGAGGGGACACAGATGTCTGTTTCTACATTTCTACACAGTGGTTGCAAGGGGGAACACCTGACTGTTACTACATTTCTACACTGGGTTGGGGGAAGTGGCACACCTGACTGTTTCTACATGTCTACATAGGAGTGGGGAGGCACACCTGTCTGTTACTATATTTCTACATAGGATTGTGGGGACACACACCTGACTGTTTCTACATTTCTACACAAGATTGGGAGGGGCACACTTGACTGTTTCTTCATTTCTTCACAGGACTGGGGGGCACACCTGACTGTTTCTGCATTTCTACACAGGATTGGGGGGGGCACACCTGACTGTTTCTACATTTCTACACAGGATTGGGGGAGCACATCCAACACTTATACACATTTGCTAGGACTGTACTGGTATGTCAGGTACTCCAGTTTGTTCTGTAGTCTAACCTATCATGCTGACTAGAAGCATATCAGTGTACTACAGGTCTTAGTTTTGATTGACCTACATATTAGTTTCTGACTTCCTACCCTTCAGAACTAACATCCCACTGCCTGACCTGCTGTACTCTGTCTGTGTAGGCCTGGGGGGGCAGTTACCCATAGACATCATTCAGAGGCCATAGCACAGCCTTTGTTTGTGTTTGTCTACACCTGTCCTGCTGGCTGATACTGTTGTTGGGTATGTGAATATCCCTGACTGGCATGTGTGAGTCATATGGACACACATGTGGCCCAGCACATTTCCTGCCGTGGGTTTTGTCGCCCTGTGTTGTACTTGCTACTATGGTGACACCAGTATTAGTTACAGATCTCATGGTCCCACTATAGGTGTCTACTATCTGCTGGCTTACCATTTAGCCACCCGATTCCCTTGCATGCTCACATCCATACCATAGATACAGGCAACAACACATTCTACTCCATTCAGCAATTGGTAGGTTGAGTGACTTGCCTTGTGGGTGTCCCAGTATTGAGGGTGGTGCTGCAGGGCTGCCTATATCAGATACACATAGTACACTCCCTACACATGGTTGAGCACAGGTAGTGTCATATTTGGCATCCCTTTTACCGTATGTGCGAGTCAGGGACAGGTGTCATTCCCTGGGTCCCTCCTGTGTCAGTGTATGTGCTATGCATTGCCTCTTTGCCAAGGCCAGGGCATATTGGGCATGCCTCCATCTGTCGAGTCACTTTGTGCCTATGCAGGCCTTGGCAATGGTGGGGGGGATGTGTGGCTCAGCCCCATGCTGTCCCTGCTGCAGCTGTTTCCACAAGATCATATTGTGTAGCATGGTACATATGATGACAATTTGGGTACATGTAGCTGAGCTGGTGAGTACTGCAAGGCTCCACTGGATGTGTCCAGGGACCAGAACCATGACTTGAGCATCCGAAACACATGCTCTATTATAATTCTGGTCTGTGAGTGTGCTGCATTATGATGTGCTTGTTCGGGTGTGTGTGCATTTCTGATGGGTGTCATCAGCCACTGCTCCAGTGCGTAAACCAGCATCCCCCACTAGGTGACTGTAAGGGATGTCCCCACTGACAAATCTCTGGTACAACTGAGTCAGATGCCAGATGTGGGAATCCTGATAGCTTCCAAGGCAGCCATCGCACACATTCATTATTATGCCCTGGGCATCGCACAAGACCTGGCAGTTGATGGAGGGGAAGCCCTTGCGGTTGATTTAGACCCTACTCCGCTCACCAGATGGTGTTTGATGCATAAGTGCATGCAGTCTATAGCACCCATTACTTCAGGGTATTCTGCTATTTGGTGGAACAGTTGCATATTGCTGGCCAACGCCTCACGGGTGTTGAGGAAATTTACATGCTCACCAGCATATGCTGACATGGCATCCAGGAAATGGTGGCGTACCTTGGATGCTGATGCCTGAAAGATCCACATCATACCTCAGTTGGCCTTTGGAAGGTATCTGTAGCTAGTATTCTTAGGCCTACACATACCTTGTAATCCACTGGGATGGATTCCTCTCTGTTAGTTCTGTGTGTCAGGCATGGCCGGCACAGCTCAACAATTTGCTGTAAGAGGATCCTGTCCACCCTATAGTGCTCCACTATCTCCAGCTCATGTAGCCCCTGGTAGGTTGCTCTGGGTCTGTATACTCTTCTCCATCTCCTCCCTGTGGGTTGGTCAACAGCATTCACATCCTCACCACCCTCAGCCTCTTCCAAATGTTGTTGTATGATAGCTATTGCAGCCCCTATCATTTTGTTGTTTTGTTTGTTAAAACGTCCCTGCTTGTATACACCAGTGGTGTGGAGTAAGGGAAAAACCAGAAGGAAAAGTGTTTGCATAGTTTATAGTAGTGGTCTGGGCTGGGCTGGGCTAGTCTGCTGCCTGTGTAATTGGCTGATTCTAATACATTTCACCTGCCAGCTATGCTAGTTCTCCTAGATTACCTTCCTACTGCTGTTTTCCCTTCCCATTGCCTTCCTGTTTAAGCCTGGGGGCACACTGCACAAGCAGAGTGCACAAAAGTGCGCATAGCTGCTATTTCCTGGTTTACTTTTTCTTTTTTTCCTTTAAAACCCGGTGCGTGGTGCGCTCACCTGCTTAGGCAATGTAGAGTGCTAGGCAACCTCAGACACACTCCCTTGCTTAGCTGTGATAAGCTTGGAGCAAACCTGAGCCACAGGGCTCCAATCCGCTTACAGTATGCCTGACACACACCTCTATGTTGTCAGCTAACTACTAGGCTTGCACCAAGCTATTCCTGCTCTTACACAGTTGGCAGCTGACTAGCATGCAGGAGAAATCTGGGATTCACTATCATTCACCTCATTTGCATAGGATTGCCTGCTAATGCATAGTTACATGTCCCACACTGAGCTCCCCCCCCTTAGCAACCACTGTTCTCTGGCCACATTGTCTTCTGCCTGCCATTGAGTAAAATGGCAGAATAGTAATTTTAGACAGAATGCTTATTTTAGGTTTATTTTCTCATTTTCCCCCTGATCCTGATTGCGCGCCGCTGCCCTATGCTTAAACAGCTGAGACTGGTTAAAAAAATAAATAAAAGTTGATTTGTTTTTTTGTTCCAAGTGTTTTCCATGACAATGGCCTTATAGTTGGCCATTGGCATGCTTTATACATGATATCCACCCTTTATTTGGAGCTGTCATGGCTCCATTTTGTAATTTGCAGAAATTTACTCGGTTACTGGCTGAGTACATTTCTGCAGATTACACTAGTCCTGCATGGCCGGCTTCCAGCTTCCTGGATCGCAAATTCACCTAACTTGCATGGATTTCACCTGCAAATGGGATAATTTACCTACAGGGGGCTGAGTCCATGCAGGACTAGTGCAGGAGCACTCATATTTCTGGATCGCACAGCAGACATATTGCCTGCTGGAGCTCCTGCACTAATACAGCACGCTGTGCAGGGCTTTCAGAATCTGGGGGAGCATTCAAAAGAAAAATTTAAATATTTTATTGCCTGTTGTTCAAGATAAAAACTATTATAGCTGAGGACTATGGAAGCCATGCCAGCCCTCTCAGCAGTACATTTCAGCCGATGATAGATATCCTTTCAGAGCAAATTCATTGCACTCCATGATGTATGCTGATTGTAGACCAAAATCAGCAAAAGTAAGCTTGTTATGAATGTTTCTGATGCCATAAAGGTGCATAACAAACGTTTTAAGTACCTGTAATGGCTGCAAATGTCTTGCACTGAAAAAGCATTTTTTTTATTTTTAAAAGCTATATGACAGTTCACTTTACCAGAGGAAAATTAGACCTGTAAAGTTATGTAGGCATGAAGTGTCTCACAAATGTTAAAGTTTTTCATTGCTTAGAGGAACACTTCATTTCTACTGACTGTGTGCTGCAGTGCTGTGTAATAGCTTTCTAAGTTGTAAAACAATTCTGTCCTGCGTTTACTTTTTTGTAAGTTATAGGGCAGATAATGTTCCATGTATTACAAAGAATTCTGACTGAGGTGAATTTCTTGAATTCATTTCTTGGACACATTAACAAACTGGTTGATAGGTGACATGATCATAATCATCTATATTATGAGACATTATACTGATAAGCAACAAATATTAATTGAAATAAGGCAACATGAGAGGAATTGTCTGCAGTCATAAAAATGTGTCATTTTTCAACAAGTGGTGTATGTGTTGGTATTTGGACAGAAATTATCATAATCTATCAAACAGAATCGCAGTCATAAGAGTCCGCAAACTTAGTGACCTTGCACAAGCTTATTACTCACACGGATCATATACAGAGCCCAGACAACTCGGAGTGATATATTGTAGGAGTGTGACTCCAGTTTGATCAGGTTTTCTGAATTAAATATTAAACTCTGGAAGTCAGTATTAACATCTTAATAGCTACATCGTTTTCCTCTTCATGAGAGCTAACTATTACAGACCAAATGAACACCAAAGTAATTGCTAATTCTTTTGAAGTGAGATGATGAATAATATTGTTCTTGCCTACTGTAAAAAATACAGCAATATCAGAGCATGTATTATATAATCGCATAAATATTTAACAACTTGATGTATTTATCATACACAAACATGGGCACTGCATGCACAGAGGGAGTAACAGTGTTTTTATTCAAAACAAAACAAATATCAGACTTCTTTGTATAGGGTGAATGCCTTGCAGCTCACACCAATATAACATTACATCAAATTAAACAGTTACATCTCACTCTATTATGTTTATTCTGTTAGTTAAAAACTGTTAGACTGCAAGGATTTTTTACATATATTCATTCTATATATCTGCCTCTGTACTTTCTATTTCAATTCATTCCTTTTAGTCATTAATTTTAAAATGCTGCAAAGCTCTGCAACCATGGCTTTTCCACAGACTGACAGTGACAACTAGTATTAAAAACTACAACAAGCATTATTTCCCACATGGGCATTTCCCAAAGGGTCATGTACAGTACAGTATAGTATTTGACTGATTCATGATGATAAATGAATCTATTATAGGTTGCCAAAGACCTGTGGACATTGTTTTTTTCAGTCTATTACATTACATTGAAACATTTATTTATGTTATATGTTGCTTTCTTTGAACTTTAGGAAATATTGCCTTTGAACAGCTATATAAAGCAAAAGTAGAGTTTAATTTTGAGAGCACTATGTGTGCTACAAACAGGTGGCCTAGCAGAGGGGAATGCAGGGATGCAGTGTGAGGTTCTTTCTACTCTACAGTAATTCTTTACATTCATCCTCCATTGCCATGTATGTGAAGGAGGGTACATTTAAACTGTATGAAAATCAAGTCACCTAGTAATATAGCTGTTCCCATCAGCTGGAGCTCTGTGATGCGGTAGATTGTGGCTCTCACTCTATATTTATTTCCTCATTACACCCATGTATAGAGGTTACATTGCCTTTTTAGGCATGCCTCAGTGTGATGTTTCTCATTTGTGGTATGTTAAGCACAATATCACTGTAACACGGAATGTTGGGACATGGGTGTTATTTTTGTGGTGTTAGTGCACACTTGTAGCCCCTATTAATGCCATCCTCAAATCAATACCGCAGCCTGAGATCCAGACATGTATAAATCATATAACATGGTGAGAGTCTTCACTTGCGTACTTAATACACATTAGGACCAATACTGTAGTCTGAGATCCAGACATATAAATCATAGAACATGATGAGATTTTTTCACTTGCATAATTATTACATGCTATGATTCTAGTAAGTACTCAGTGATAGATGTAAAATGTAAATATTCAATGGAGTTTGGGGATTTTGTGAATTGTGTAAGATTATGGTATGTCATTCTTACTATGTAACACAACATTTATGAATCCAGACTTATAATTTCTAAAATTCAGTATTTCAGCTGACATTTACCTTGCTGATTTCTTGCTTTTTCTGTGTGAAATATACATATATAAAAACTTTATATCTTTAGATATAAAGATCCGTAGAGCATAGTTCATTTCTATTTGCTGTGAGAAGGATAATCTCATCTGGATGGTACACGAGTAGTTCAGTCCCCACTCTCTTGCACTGTTATTGTCAGTTGTATCCAAATACTGAGTGCCTTCCCATACAACCAGTGTTGCTTATGAGAATCCTCCATTATTATAAATTCTGTCTGGTCCATTTTAAACTGTTTAGCATTGTTGCAGACTTGTATTGCCTTATTTCACCTTGCCTTATTAGCAGTAACTAGCTAGCTGTTTAAACTGTGAGGATAGCATTGCACTCAATGCATTTCTAATGTTTTTACATTAAGAGGACTGAGTTTAACCACCAAGTAGCAGTAAATGGTAGCCTGGTCTAGCTGAGTTGGGAAACATATGGGAAAGGCTCTGAGTATAATTTTGTTTTTTACTGAGCTCATTCCCATAGACCTGTGCATTGCTCAACAATCTCACCTGTGAATCCCAGGTGTTTTTACTATATCCAGAGGTATCTAGTCTGAGATAAGGAACTTTACTGTATTTTGTACTAACCAGAGGGTGTAGGAATTAGTTTTCAGTTTTTTTTTTTTTTTTTTTCGTGTGGCTGTAAAGTTGGTGTATTTACACAGAGCTGTCCAACATGCAGAGGTGGTTACCAGTGCTCTGTATAGTAGCCTTATAACTTAGGACATTAACCTGCAACATGGTAAGGCTTTGAGCAGAGCTAAACTTAATGCAGCTAGTTATCCTGTTGAACATCACTAATAAAAGATTATAACACTACCTAACAACTTGCATTAATTCCAGACACCACACAGGTGACTTCCTGTAAAATCAAATCCCTAAACCATAATAGATCAGCCCTAATACACAGGTCCTGACAATATGGTTATGTATTTTCCTATTGTCTCTATGGCCGGCTTGGTAGATATGGACATCCTGAGACAATGTAACAAAGCTTGTGATTTTAAACTTGTTTTGATATCTGAAGAAGCGCTGTGGCATACAACGCAAAAGTGCTCATAGATTAAACCATTATAATTATACCTCAACGGGTTTACTGCCTCCTGATTTTTGATATCTTTGATCTCTACAGATCAGCCACAATGAAAAGTTTAAATATATTTAATAATAATAAAAGAACAAGACAATACTAAATATATATTCACAGTGATATCAGCGTTCAAAACCACAGGGAATATTTAAAACAACATTGCAGGACAGTCTCAAATAAATAAAGAAAAATATCTCAACTAAGCTTCACTATATTCTTGACTGAATCTACGAGACATATCATAATCTAAGAACTTACTAATAGAGCAAGGCAGATGTGTTGAATGGATCTTCTAGTTGCATCTCAGATTAATATCTCAAATATTGCTGCTGGGATAGCTTGCAGAATGACATCATTTCTTGTCATCTAACTGCTAGTTCCCAGGCCAAACAACCGTTGATGAAGCTGGCAATGTTTAGCATATACCTATAAAAATATACAGACAAGGGCTTCATCTCAGATCTCTGTCAGACGCTGGAAGTCATAAAACAATTGCATTCCTTCATGCTTTCAAGACTAGCAATTACTTCACCCTAAAGACAATACAGAATTTTTTCTAGTACAGACAATTTTTCTCTTGCTGTATTGAAAACTGAACAATACCACCTTTTATGGCCTAGCCATAAAGTAATTTAATTTCAGTTATTTTTCTGAAGCTAACCTCATGTATTCCAGTTTCCACTGTTAAAATATTTTACATTTAAACAGTTACAATAGTGCATGTACATTTCTGTTCTCTTCCAGTAGAGCACACTATTGTTACATTTCAAACAACACTCTGCAATTACCCTTTTCAACACATGTGTCTGTACAAGTAGTTTGCTATACACATGACATACAGTTCTAATACATTTGTAACACACACATCTTGTAAAAATCATTTTGATATTCTTCAATGACATATAATTATTTACAAAATTCCAGCTAGCTGGGCTGGCAGTTTCTCTTTTCGTCACACACACCACCTACTTAGATCTCACGTATGTGCTTGATAAAAAAAAAACACTCAGGTATTGTTGACAAACTCTCAGAACTAGGTATAAATCCTTACAAATCTTGCTGGAGTGCTAACTGGCTCACAGAGAAGACCCAGCAAGTCATAATTTGTGAGACCACCTCCACCTAAAGACAGTCATTAATGGAGCACCCCAGGACTCTTGTGTTTGTGCTGCTCCTGTTTGGTATCTATTTCTCAGAAGTCAAGGCTAATGTTGAATGCCTCTGGCTCACCAAGTTTGCAGATGACTGTAAATTTGTAGCCATCATATATTTCTCCATAGCACAAAAATCCTACAAGAGGTTCTGACCAAACAAATGATTGGTGTCACAGCCACTGATTAAAACTCAAGTGTAAAAAAATGTAGGAGTTGGCACAAACAAATGATTAGTGCCACAGCCTCAGATTAAATATCATTGTGAAAAAATGCATTATAGTACCCTTTGAGAAGTTGTCCACCCAAGTTAATTACTCCATTGAGAAAGCAACCCTAAGAGTTGACCCAGTAGTTGGGTTTTTAGGAGCATATGTTGATATTAATTTGGCCTTCGAACAACATGTAGCCAAGATAGTAAGAAAATATTTCCTCATCTCCCAACCCATAAGCAGGGTATGGTATCTAGGTCTAAGGAAGTTATAATTCTAATCTATACAGCCCTTATCATACCCATCCATCATCAAATACAAAGCCCCTTTGGCATATACTTAACCAGACACTTGCAACAGTTGGAATGCCCTCAAAAGTTTTTCACCAAGAGGATCCATGATATGAATACCTGTCTACACAAGCAGTATTAAATACCTGTTTTTTGCTTAGTCTCTTACAGGTTACTGAAAGGTGATCTTTAAAAGGCATCCTCAGACCTAGCTCTGAGAGACCTCTTACACATCCACAAAACAAACAGCACTGGGATCCAAGGACCTGAACTTCACCTGCAACATAAATAAAACATGGTAGAGAGACAGGTGTGTGTCTCAGAGGATCCCTACACTATAAAACAGGCTCCTAGTCCGTATGAAACAGAAATCATCCCTGACCCTTTTCAAGTGATACCTTGATCATTGGATAGGAAATTGGAATTTCGCCCCCAGTCCGACTCCATGTCTGTTATGGATAGATGTCAACAGTAAGTTAACTAATCCCGAACAAACATACCCTTCCCACAAAACCCTTCTCTATCTCATTACTTACAAAGCCCCACCATATAGGCATCTAATGTACTCAAACACAAAGTTGGGATGGATTGTATGGCTAGGCTTATAAAGATCCTGGTGATTGATAGACTACCACAAACTTATAAACCTATCAAACATAAGTATAGAATAACAAATGAAAGCAAAAGCAAAATATATACCACGTTACATGATTATGACATGCGTTTCCTTAGAAACAGAAAATTTCAGTCATTAACTTTCTTTATAAAATAATTACAGGAAAAAATTGTCTTGAAGACCAGTAGGTCGAACGCTTGACAATTACACTTATAAACCTAAAAACATAAGTTATAAAGTATAACAAATGTTTCCCCTCCATAACCATGCAGACCTGCTGTAATAACTGGATTAACACTGAGCCAAATGAGTGTCCTGTCACCCATCTAACCCCCCTGTTTCTGAGGCAGTGCTACCGCAGACTAAGTATATTTAGTTTAAGAGTGTGTGTGCTGGCAAAATGCTTACATTAGAGATGCAGGCAATTCATGTCATAATTATTTTTTTGATGAAATATATATTATTTTTATGCTTTATAACAAATTGTACAGTATGTGTGTTTTTGTGTCTTACAAACCATTGATAATGGCAGTGGAAGTTGTCAGAATAAATTATATAAATTATAAGGTATACACATTTTCTTTTATAAGAGTTATGTTTTAAATTATACTTTACAAGTGCTGGGTGACATTCACAAATTTGTTCCCTATTAGAACCGCAAAGGTCCACTTGTGCAAATACGGAAACGTCGACACGTATTCAGTGAACCGCGAAAACACTGATCATCCTGAAGCGCAAAATTTGAAATGCTGAATCATCATAGTTGGCCCTTTTGTGGTATAGCTCCTTAAGGTAAGTGTGCGATAGTTACGGACATTAGGGTTAGGGTACGGGTTAAGGTAAGTGCATAGATAGTAATGTATGCAATGTTTAGTGTAGGGTTAGAAGTAGGGTTTTGTTTAGTGTATGTATGTGGTTTATTTATTTTGTTTGGGTAGGTAGTATGTAGTGGGTGGTAGGGTTTTCCAATTATGACAATTCGAGATTTTGAATTTTGCGGTTTAGGGCATTTGATATTTTCGCGGTTTGTGTAATATGTGTCGCTATTTTCATATTCGCTGAAAAAGTCTTTTGTGCTTATAATATAGACCCCACAAATTTAGTGTATAGATGCATAAGGCTAATATGAGGTAAAACTAGTGAACCGTTTCCTTGAATTATTCCTCAGATCTGCTGATGGTTTGTTTGCTTTTCCTGTGGCATCTAAAGCCATCCACAGCCAAAAGAACAAAAATAAGAATAATTTTTCACTTCTGCAGATTATTTTTTTACTGTATTTAATAAGAATAATGTATTATTGTTGCATTTCTCACACTTTAGTATAGTTTCAAATATGAACTTATTCCACTGCAGCTGTAGTACTTAATTACATTGTTTCTGCGAGGGTTACAGGACAGTAGTATCTAGATTTTGTGGTTTCCTTGCATGTGAGCTCTTAAACCAATTTCTTTACATTAAGAGGGTTTTCTGTCTGCAGTCTTGTGGTGGAAGTGTGCTGTAGCAAACCTGTCTGAATTGGGGGCTGCTGGCTGAAAGTTATTGAATGTTTTTTTCTGATTGGTCTGTAAGCCTTGCTGTTGTAAAACATGTTTTTTTCTGATTCTATATAAGTTCAGTGTTTGTATGGGTTTGTGATCAATTCCTCAGGGCTGCTCTTGGTTTGGATACATCTTGTGAAAGTTAAAGAGAATATGTTACATCTAAAGCCATCCAGTGCTAAAAGAATGATAGTAAGTATCATTTTGCACTTCTGATTATTTTTACTGGACTTCTTAAGAATCCTGTATTAATTGTCACATTTCTCACAGTTTAATAGAGTACTGTTTCTACTGCTGCTGTAGTACTTAAAGTAATTGCATTGTGTTTTATGCATTGTGTTTTACAGGAGTATCCGAAGCCAGCATTTTTATATTAAGTTTTTTTTCTGACTGCATTCTTATAGCAAACGTGTGATATAGCATACCAATCTGAGTTGGGGGCTGCCGGCTGAAAGCTCTTTGTGTGATTTCCTGATTGGTCTGTAGGCCTTGCTGTTGTAAAATCTATTTTTCTGATTCTATATAAGCCCAGTGTTTTTCAAGGGTTTGTGCTCAACTCTTCAGAGCCGCTCTTGGTTTTGGGTACTTTGCCTGAGAGTCACAGATAATCTGATGCTTCTAAAACCATCCACAGCTAAAATAATCTAAATAAGTAACTTTTTTTCAATTATGCTGATTATTTTTACTGTATTTAATAAGAATCCTTTATTCATGTTTATATTTCTTGCACTTTAGTAGAGTTTCAGAGCAGATCTGTTTCAGCCGCTGCTGTAGTACTGAATTAAATTGTGTCTTCTAGCTTTTCAAGACAGTGTTATCTAGATTATGAGGTTTTTGTGCACTTGAGATCTAAACCAACAATTTTACATGAAGAAGGTTTTCTGACTGCACTCCTATGGAAGAAATGTGCTGTAGCAAATCTGTCTGAGTTGGGGGCTGCTTGCTGAAAGTTTACTGTGTTTTTTTTCTGATTAGTCTCTGGGCCTTGCTGTTGCAAAACTTGTTTTTATGATTGTATATAATTCCCAGTGTTTGTGCTAAGCTGCTGTCCTTGCAGAGGCTGTTAGCAGTGCCCTGTATAGACTCAAACATTATCAAGTTAAAATTTCCATTAGAAACCTTCCCTAGTCCCTCTGCTGCTCAATGAACATCTAAGTTGTGTGCAGATCAGCTTCACCTTGTTGGATATCTGCAGTTCACACTGAGTATAGCACCCATTCTTTATCCATATGCCATCATCCCAGTCATAGGTTCATGGGTTCATAGATTGGTACTAGGCTATTGGCCCTAGGGCCTATACAAGCCTAGCTATAACAGTTCCCTGGCTATTTCTACTCAGGACATTTACATCCCTTGGTCCTCTGTCTAGCAGGATGACTGAAATGATCCCTGGGGTGAATTTCCTATCTCCCATCCAGTCATCAAGGTTCCTTTTGAAGAGGGCCAAAGAGGTGCTCTGTTTGACATGTATGGGCAATCTATTCCAGAGTATGGGGAGTCTCTGTGACAGGAACCTATCCCTCCAGCATATTTTGTTTATTGTGATGACCAGGTTTAGATCCCTGGAGCACGTGGCTCTGAGGGGCTGGGATTTTTTAAATGCAGCATGTCCAACAGCTCTGGGTTTGACATGGCCTTGTATGTTAAGCAGATATCACCTCTGAGTAGATGATATGCAACAGAGTATAGCTGGAGTTTTTTTAGACAGTCAGCATAAGGCATCTGCTTTAGGCCTGTGATTCTTTTAGTGAAGTATTTCTGCAGCCTTTCCAACTGTTGCAGGTGTCTTGTGAGGTACATTCCAAATGGGCCATTGTACTCTATAATGGGTCTAATGAGGGATGAGTACAGTGGGACAATGACCTCCCTTTTTCTGGATGAAAAGCCCTTAGTGATGAGATGTGCCACATAGAAGGATTTCATGACTGTCATGGTGATGTGGTTATCGAAGGTGAGACCACTGTCCACCTGTGTCCCTAAGTCCCTTATCACACTTTCAGTGTTTAGTGTACTGCACTACCACTTATGTAGTAATTCATGGGTACATGGTTTTCCCAAAGGGGATAACTATACATTTCTTGGCATTGAGCCTGAGCCCATGGTGCTGGCACCAAGCATCTGTCTCTGTAAGGCCCTTTTGGAGAATATCCACATCACTTGGGGATTCGAGAATGGCTCCCAGTTTGCAGTCATTTGCGAACTTTGTTAACCAGAGTCCCTTGGTGTTGGCCTGTACTTCGGAGAAGCAGAAGCCAAACAAGAGTGGTCCCAGGACTGAACCCTGTGGTACGTCACTTGTCTGGAGCTGGATTTGAAGTTGGCTACTTTTACAGTGTGGGTTCTGTCAGTAAGCCAGTTTGTGACCCATCAAATGATGTAGGGATTAATGCCCAGCTTAGTAAGTTTATCTATGATTCAAGAGTGGGGGATGGTGTCAAAGGCCTTGGTGAGGTCCAGGTAGGCTGTGTGGACCGTTGTATCCTCATCCACAGCTTTGGAGACTGATTTGAAGAAGTCAATCAAGTTGAGGACACAAGATCGGCCCTTCACGAAACCAACTGGGTGGGGTCCAGTGTTTGAAGGTTGTCAATGTCTTTGTTTATAAATTCCATGATAATGCGTACCATGGCTTTGCTGATCAGGCTCATCAGGCTGATGGAACGATAGTTCCCAGGGTCCAAGTTGGATACCCCCTTGTGGAGTGGGATAACTGTAGTTGTGCACCACTCATTGGGCACAAAGCCTGAGGTGAGGCTACGATTAAACATAACACTTAGGTCAGGTGCCAGTTCATTTTGTAGTTCATGAAGTACACAGCCCTGGATGTTGTCTGTTCCCATGGATGCTGTATTCTTAGCTTTGGAGAGTGTATTTTTTTACTTGTGTGGCCATGATTGCCGGTATTTGGTAATCTTTTGGTATTGAAGTGGGCCCTTTAGTGGGTGAGAGGGGGGTGAAGTTGGGAGTGAATCGATCTGCAAGAATATTGGCAATATCCTTGGGATTAGTATATTTAATGCCATTCTGTTGTAGCTCAGAGCAGATATGAGCATTACCATTTAGATTCTTGACATAACTATAGAATGTGTTGTGGTTGTCTTTATAATCTTTGGCAATTTTATTTTCATAACTAGCTTTGGTGGAATTTATGAGGGATCTCAGCTTCTTACTGAGGCTGGTAAGGGAGTTTTTTGTATCCTGGGATTTTCCTCTTTTCTGCAACAGCTTCTTCCTTCTGTTGTATAACTTGTTTATGGCAGGGGACCACCAGATTTGCTTCCTTTTTTTGGAGGAGAGCATCTTGGTTCTAGTTGGAATGGCATGATTTATGCACATGTGGATATGCTCGTACAGTACCTTAGTGTAGGATTCACCAGTCGAACTTTCAGTTCCTGTCTGCATGGGTGTCATGAAGTTTGCCACTTCTGACTTGAGTAGCATGAAGTTGGCTTTGGAGAAGTTTGTTATGGAGATTTCCCAACTGAGGGGGGGGGATGTGGACATCAAGGGTGATTAGCTTATGGTTAGACCTGACCAACAAGGGAGTGACCACTGGTGTAGAGCATCAATCTCCCATGTTGATAATGACCAGGTCAAGGATATTTGAGCCCCTGATGGTACTACGGATTAGCTGAACCAGGGTGTTGGAATTAATAAATTCAAAGAACCATTGGGCAAAGGTGTTGGTAACTGAGTAGTTTTCCAATTAATGGCAGGGTAGTTGAAATCACCCAGTATTAGGGTGTTAGGTTGTATCTTAATATTTTCCAGTATGTTTAGAAAGGTGTAGTGAGAATCGTGGGCCATGGTGGGGGATCTGTAGCAAGCTACAATTTGGATTGCAGTCTTACCTGGTGTTAGTTGCTCCTGTAGTATTTCAGATGCATTGTGTTGGGCAACTAGCCTGGAGGTGTGAATATCCTTGGTGAATATGGCCACTCCACCACCTTTAGTGTTTTGGTCCTGGTTTGGTGGCTGAAAAGTGTGGTAAGAGTTGTACCCTAGTATTGCGGGGGTGCTGTCTGGAGCCTTGAACCAGGTCTCTGTTACCGCACAGATATCGATGTTCTCCATTTTTAGGAGTGCCTCAAGAGAGTGCATTTTGAGATTTAGACTTCTAGCATTGAGTAGCATTACCTTCAGATTTTGCATGCATTTATCTGTTATGGCAGTAGTTTTGTCATTTGAGCCTTGCCTAAAAAAAGGCACTATGGGGGTGGCAAGAGCCTTAGCCAGTAACCTGAATCCTAGGGGCAACAGATGCAGACCATCTCTGGTAAAGCATCATGGTTTGTTGATCATGTTGTCCCAGGCAGATAGATATTGGATCCCTTTTGAATGGCACCAGAAACTTAGCCAATTGTTGAAGTCAGTCATTTTGTCCTTATACTGTGGTATCATTCTGGGCGAAGGCAAGATGATACTCAGGGCTAGGGTCATACCTGTCTAGGCCACATGATCTGAGAGCTCCTCCATGTCTCTTTTCATGTAGTCCAGGGAGGTACGTCTCAAGTCATTCACTCCAGCATGGACAATGACAGAGTTGTATTTGTACTTGTTGTGGAGTGACTTGAGTGCATGCGTTATATGGCAGATCCTGGCTCCCAACAGGAAACTGACAGTAATTTTCTCCTTGTTCATCTGGTGAGTGGGACATCAGTGTACCTGACTATTGAGTCACCTATGACTAAAGTGTGGGGTGTGTTGTCTTGCCTTAGGGGCTGTTGTTTGGTGGCATACTGGTGTTGTGAGCTATGAGACACTTTGGTTGTGATTGTTTTTTGTTTGCATATCAGCTTTGGAGGTCCTTGTTGCTTGGGCAGGTTAATGTTAAGGGCCTTTGCATATGTGGGTTCAGTATTACTATGTGTGGGTGTTGGTGGTGTGGGTTTTGAAGGGCTATGTGTTGCTTGAGGTATAGTGCAGGTGTTAACCTTCTCCTCTTGACTGTCTAGCACAATCTTGGCTGGTTAAACCTGCCCACTCATCTCCCTGGTTAAACCCAATATAAAAAAGAACTGGACCCATGGATAGGCACTTTCCTACTATCACTTTGGCCAGCCTGGTGGACATGGGCATCCTGAGACAATGTAGCAATTGTCTCATGTATACTGACGATCAGTGATTCCTGAAAATAACACAGTATGTGAGAGATCTAGTTACACTATGAAAATTGAGACACAACTCTCACATACTGAGAAATCTAATGACAAACAAGTCACTAGCACATGCACATCATTTCACTCACTAAATAAGGTCTCGACACATAAACTCACATATGCGTAGGTACTCACAAGTAACTTACCAAAACCTTGGAGGGTTCCTGTATGGTCCCCTCAGAAAACACATGTAAGCAAACCCAAGTAAACACCAGCCACTACACATAAAAATACACATCACATTACATCCACAAGTACACCCCTAAGGTGAAACACCACACATTCAAACATCTTGGTCATAGGAAACTCCATCATGACAAACATGGATGCCCCTCTCACCAGGTTGGATAAAGACAGGGTTACAGTTTATTGCATGTCAGGGGGGCCAGGATTTGCCAGATCATGCACGCACTCGGGTCACTTAAGCAAAAGTACCAGTATGACTCAGTAATAGTCTATGTGTATGTAAATGACCTGAGATGTACCTCCCTGGACTATAAGAACACAGATATGATGGACCTAACTGAATACATGTTGCAGGCTGGTAAGAGCCTCGCATAAAGCAGCATTCTATCCTTACCAAGAATGATACCACAATACAGACAGAAAATGATTGACTTCAATAATTGGGTTTGCTACTGATGTCATACCAAGGGGATCCAGTATTTGTCAGCCTGGGATGACACGACCAACAGACCACACTGCTTTGCTGGAGAAGCTCTGCATCTGCCACTGCTAGGCTTTCTAATACTGGCCAAGGCATTAGCCATCCCCATAGTTCCTTTTTCAGGTAATGACAAATAAACAGTCCTACCAACATAACACATTATTCTAATGTCAAACTAAAGGTACTACTGCTCAATGTTAGGAGTCTTAAGAAACTGCACTCTCTGGAAGCTCTCCTCATCCTGGAGAATGCTGACATCTGTGCTGTTACAGAGACATGGTTCAAAACTGTGGAAAGCACACCAGCAGTGCAAGGCTATGATGCCTATCCCACATTAAGACCACCTTTGAAGCGGAAAAAATGAAAGGAAGATGAATTTCCATTTACATAAACAACAATCACACCTCTAGATTAGTCAAGCTGGAAGACTCACTTGAGCTACGCCATATCCAGCTGACCATAAGCAAAATCCCATACCATATCATTGCTAGCTACATGTCCCCAACCATGAAGCATGAAAACCACTCCACATTCCTGAAGTTACTAGAATTACTTGCCATTCAGCCCAACCCACTACTCATGGGTGATTTTAATAAGCATCCATAATCCATAAACTTATATTATATATATTATATATAATATAATATATATTATATTAATATATGACCACTAACATGTAGGCTCAGATATTCCTGTACTTTGTCACTGCAGATGCTCTGAAACAGCTGGTCTGCACTCCAAGTAGGGGCTCAAATATCCTTGTCATATTGCTCAAAAACAAAGAGAAGCATTGCACCACCCAGAGTAACATACTCATTGATAAAATTTGATCATAAATCTTTGAAATAAATGTAACAGTAGAATCCCAATCGAACCCTAAAACCTTAAAGACTTTTTTAAGGCAAATTACCATGTATTAAGTGATAGCATCGGTCATTTTAAAACTCCCACTATCTCCGAAAATTTGGAGGCCTATGCAGAAGTATACATGAATGCCCTGTACAACCACTTAAACAAGTGCATAGAAATGGCATTACCTGACCAAACTAAACCCTGCTTTACCTGTTTGCCTGTTGTCACAAAAGAATTGGTCATCACTGCACTCTCTAAAGCTAGAAACATAGCATCAAGGGTCCCTGATGGAATCCCATGGTGGATTTTAAATAGCTTAAAACATGATCTAGCAGGCGCACTCAGATCTCTGTTTTTCCACAGTCTCCAGGCAGGTTTTCTCCCATTAGAGTGGAGGACAGCAGCAGTCATCCCTCTGCACAAAGGGTGGACCATCAACTGACCCAGGAAACAATCGACCTATAGGTCTGACTAGCCTCATATGCAAAGCTATGAAAAGAATAATCATAGACCTGATTAACAACAACATCTCCAGACTCTAATCGCAATCCAGTTTGGCTTCATGAAGAGCAAGTCGTGTGTGCTCAGTCTGGTGGACTTCTTTGAGAAGGTCATCAAGGCCTGGAATGAGGGTAAGTTAGTGCATACTGCCTACTTTGATCTGGCCAAAGCATTTGACATGGTAGCCACACAAGTATTGTAGATAAACTTACAAAATTGGGCATAGACCTCTATATCACCAGATGGATTGTCAAATGGCTCACAGATAGGACACATGTTGTTAGCGTAGAAGAATCCACATGCAGCAAAAAGCTGGTCACCAGTGGAGTACCACAGACCCCAGTGCTGGTCCCCCTCCTGTTTGGGATATACTTCTCAGATGTCAAGGCAAATATGGATGACATTTGACTGACCAAGGTTGCTGGTGACTTCAAACTGGAGGCCATCACTGGCTGCCCAAATAATGTTGATATCCTGCAGAAGGTTCTGACGTAGACTAATGACTATTGTCAGAGCCATGGCCTCAAACTAAATGTGAACAAATGCTTAATGACACCCTTTTGGGAAATCAAATACCCCTTCAAATTACATCACTGATAACACCCTTCCCCTATGATTGGACCCAGTGGCGAAGATATCTGGGTACTCAGAAAGTAATCTGAAGTTTGTACTCCATGTGTCCACTGTGGTTAGGAAATCCTTCTGTATCACTCAGCTTACAAGCAAGGGCATAGCATTTAGATTTAAGGATGTCATAGTCCAACTGTACTCTACCCTCATCAGACCCTGTAATCAAGTACAGTGCAGTCTTTAGCATATACCTTGCAAGGAACCTTCAACAGCTGGAGCATACTCAGAAATTTCTCATCACAAAATTACAGGGTATAACCAACATGTCATATGTGGACTGATTAAAATCCCTATCAATGTATTCAGTTTCTTACTGTTTATTGAGGGGTGATCTATGCCTGACCTAAAAGGCAGTCTCTGAGCCAGCCTTGATGGAAATCTTGCATATTTGCAAAACTTAACTGCACAAGGGTTACTCACTCTAAAAATCTAAACTTAATCTTTGATGTAAATAAATCATGTTGGAAAGACAGATATGTGTCCCAGAGATTGCTCCTCCTTTGGAATAGGCTTCCTACTCAAGTAAAGCAGAGCCCTTCCCTGACCATCTTCAAGAGCAGTCTGAACCAATGGATGGGAAATCACAAATTATCTCTTGGGGTGGTGCTCGCTTCCCTTATATACAGAGGTAGTCTGTAAAAATAATCAAAACCCTTCTTGGTGACTCTTGTTATCTTTCCCTAGGGATAACAAATTTGATAAAATCTGGATAAAACTGGCTAGGCTTGAAAGGGCTTTAGACACATTAGCTTAGTAATCTCTTATGAATCTATGAACAAAGTTACTAAAGTCCTGGACAACAACTGCATATATTTATGCATATTATGCCCCTCGTCATATTCTGTAATTCCAAATGTGTGAAATGCAGGTTAATATGTGTGAGATTGTGTGTGTGAGACTGATTGTGTGTGTGTGATTGTGTGTGTCTGTATCTGAGCATATTTTTCATTGGAGTACAAGTGCAGGCTAACTGCAACAAAAACAATGTCCCTGAGGGATGAAAGCTGATGGCAAGGTTAGCATCAGCATCGGAATCTGCACTGGGACTTAAGTCTTCCCATGCACAGCAGCATAATAAGGCAACCAAACTTTATGGTGCCCCATACATAGTAACACAGTTGAGCTCCAGCCAATAACAGTTGCAATAGAACCATATTTCCTAATTTACATGTTATGCAAATGCAGCTTGTGAGCTCCTGCCATTGACAATTGCAGCAGAAGCACATCTATCGATTTGCATATTATGTAAACGCAGATTGCTCCACAGTCATGGCAGCAGGGCTGAAGCATTTATGAATTTCCACCAATCATGGCAGCAGAACAGGGCACACTTCATGGTACCATAGTATTCCATTTTGCCATCACATCTGTCTATAACTGCCATTCCTCAATTTTATCAATGTAAATGCCTTGGAACAGCTAGTCAATACCCCCACAAGAGGTGATAATATCTTGTACTTGGTATTAACCAACATGATTAACCACTGCAGTACTCCTACAGTATCATCCTCCCTGGTAAGATCCGACCATAAAGCAGTCACTTTCAAAGTCAGCATCTCCCCTGACCCCCCCCACCCCACCCCAGCTAGGATCAAACAAAAAAAAAAACCTTCTCCAAAGCTGATTACAACCTCCTGAGGGATGGTGTAAACAGCTTCACAGCTCCCTCCCCATTTGTTGGAACTGGCACCAATATCCAACTTTACACCAAAGTACTATGTGAGTGCTTATATAGATGCACTGAATCAGGAATGCCTGACAGAACAAAATCATCCTCTGTAAGGAAGAGTAAACCTGTCTGGTGGACATTTGTAATAAATAAACTATACAACAAAAGAAAAAAAAAATTGCTGTCCAGGACCAAAAAGGAGCAGGTGTCCAATTGGAAGCAATCTCTCCTTAGCCTAACAACCAAATAAGAGCACTAGTGAAATCCTCTAAAGCCAACTTTGAGTCCAAATTGGCCACATCTACTAGAGGCAATCATAAGGCCTTCTTCACATATGTCTGCAGTCTCAAAGGAAGCACTCAGATCTGTTCAGAGCTGGTGGTCAACGACACCACATACACAAATGTTGTAGATATAGCCAACCTACTGGCTGACAGATTCAGTAAAAACTTCACTCATCTCTCCCCCCATCAGTAAATCAAGACATCCACAGTACCAACCCCCATCCCCTTATCTGTGGGGAACAGGTCATCACTGCCCTCTCAAAGGCAAAAAATACAGCCTCTATGGGACCCGATAACATACCAGGCTGCATCCTACATGAACTCAGTCATGAACTTGCAGCACCATTAGGCACCCTATTCAACCAAAGCCTGAGTACCAGCCTTGTTCCAGCCGAGTGGAGGACAGCCACTTTCATCCCTTTACACAAAGGTGGAGCGTCCACCGATATGGGAAATTATAGACCCATCAACCCAACTAGCCTGATCTGCAAGGCTATGGGATGAATTATCATGGACCTCATTAACAAGGACATTGGCAACATCCAAACACTTGAGCCCACACAGTTTGGCTTTGTCAAGGGGAGGTCATGTCTATTAAATCTGGTCAACTTCTTTGAGACAGTCACCAAAGCCATGAATGAGGGAAAGGTGGTGTACACCATCTACCTTGACCTGGCCAAAGCCTTTGACACTATTCCCCACTCAGGCATAATAGAAAAAGTCTCTCAACTAGGCATCAATCCATATGTTACCAGATGGGTAGCAAACTGGCTCACTGATAAAATCCACCTAATCAAAATAGAGGAAGCAAGCCAGCTCAAGCAGTAGACCTCTAACAAGTGGCGAACCCCAGGTATCAGTCTTGGGGCCTCTGTTATTTGGGATATAATTTTCTGAGGTGCAGGCCAAAACCAGTGGGCTATGACTGACCAGGTTTGTAGATGACTGCAAGCTTGGTATGGTCATCAATTCCCCAAGTGATGTGGATGTCCTCCAAGAGGGTCTCACCCAAACAAATGACTGGTGCCAGAAACCTGGCCTCAAGCTGAATGCTAAAAAGTGCATAGTCTTCCTCTTTGGGGAGAGTGACATCCCCACATATTATCACACTAATAACAGCATCCTAAGCATGCAATCAGTCATGAGGCATTTGGGCAACCAGGTTGATAGCAACCTAAATTTCGACCACTGTGTTGCTTCTGCTGTACAGAAAGCTTTCTACATGGCCCACCTCATAAGTAAGGGTATCTTATCCAGGGACAAAGAGTTCATAACATACCTGTATTATTCCCTTATAAGACCAATTATTGAGTACAAGGCTCCATTTGGCATGTACCTCGCAAAGCACATGCAACAGCTGGAGAGATCACAGAGGTTCCTCACCAGAAGAATCCAAGGCCTCAAACATCTACCCTACACAGGCTAAAAGCCCTGTCCCTCTACTCAGTTTCATACTGACTCCTCAGACGTGACCTCTGTCTAGCATACAAAGCAATCTCAGACCCCGCCTTGATATGACTGCTGCAGGTCTGCAAGTCAGGGTCCACTCAAGTAAGCCACATGCTTGACCTCAACACAGTCTGTGACGTCAATAGGACTTGTTGGTGGGACAGATTTGTGTCTCAGAGACTCCCCCCATCTGTGGAATAGACTCATTCTCCACATCAGGCAGAGTACCTCATTATCCCTTTTCAAGCATAACTTGGATAACTGGATGAGAAACAGAAAATACACCCATGGAATTCCACCTGTGCCCTTGCTGGACAGGGGCTTTGGGTGCTGGTTTGTCTAAACATGGGCTAAACTCTTGGCTAGGCTTATAAGGGCCTCAAGGCCAATAGCCTAGTAACTTCCTATGATCCTATAATCTATAGTGTTATCAACCTTATCAAACAATATACTGCTAGGTGAACTATAGTCACTAGTATTTTGCAGACCTATTATATCAGAACACTGAAGGAGGAATTGAGGGATGCTACTGCTCATAATAATATCTCCAAAATGGGCTGTGTGTCTCTACTGGCTTATTATGGATATTTGGAACATCAGCCATCTCTAAAAATTTTCTAAGGCAGAACTAGTTGCTTTGGTTACCTTTGTTGGGTATGTTGCTGCACCATTATGATTTGTCACCTGCTGCTAGGGATTCAACTGGTGTGGAGAGTATGTGTGGAGACTGTATAGTATGTGTGTATGAAGAGAACATAAAACACTGACAATTTGCAGCCTACACATCTTGTCCTAAAATATGTAGACCAACAAGAGTGAACTGTGATAGGTGGCCAGTGTTACACTATTAGAGTGTACATTTTAGACTTTGTGGCTGTGCTAGCATTTAGGGATCACCACCTGTCCTGGCAATAGTCATATCACTTGAGATGATATGGGAATGTTTCTTGATTTTGCTGGCTGAAAACACTTCAGCCTTTCTGTAGCAGCAGTGTCTGTAGTACTATTACTGCCCACACAGAAATAAGACATGCTATTATGCAGTCATTATAGTTAGAGCCTGTGGCATGCCAAGCATATTTGACAACTGGAGCATACCATTTTTAACAGCCTCCTCCAAACAACTCCAAGTTCCTCCAAGTTCCTTCAGGATATAAAATAGCTATTTATTTAGTGTTTTTATATCCGCCTAACAGCTGAACTTTGATCCTTTGGTATCAATCTCAAACAATGATATTTTATGTACATAATTGTTCAGTAACTAATAAGTGAATTCTTATAAAACTTAAGTGTTTGCAAAAGGTACAGTTTAGACAATTAGTAATTATCTACCCATCAAATGCAATCACTTTGTTGACCATGCACACCTCAAGGTGTCTGACTGCAATAAAGAAAAAAAAACAAAAACAAATGTACACTATTTCTATGATGCCAGATTGATAACTTTATCATGACAACAGTCATTTTTAATCCAGAGAGAGGCCCCATACCCAGCTCTGAGTATCTCTCAATTGTCCACGTGTAATATAACTAAAACTAATAAATACGTAAATAAAAAATAAAGCACAGAATAGCTGTCTGCATCCATTTCTCTCTCTTACTCTCTCTCTCTCTCTCTCTCTCTCACACACACACACACACACACACACACACACACACACACACACACACACACACACACACACACACACACAGTTGCTAGCTCTACCTCATAACCCTTTGGTTCATGAAATGGGATAAAAATCAAAGGATAATATAAGACTAAGACCAAATTCAGGTTCAGATTGCAAATGTTCCTGTGTTCTTAGAAAGTTGCCTGAATAACACACTTCACATTGGCATTAATTTCCTGAAGGATATGAAGTCTTAAATGCAAGTGTCAAGCACTAGTGTGTCCAACAGGCAGCTCATGGGCTACATTCCAGTCAGCCGAAGTGTTCTATGCAGTATGCAGGCTGCCCCAAAGCCTGTAAACATTAATCTTTATTTAACATGCTGCATGCTGTAAATGCACCTTATCACTTAAAAGTGACTTGCCAGTTAGCCACACATTAGCATCATTACCTGACACATTGAGGAAATAAAAAGCAGTACAACATGAAGGTTTTCTTCTTAGCTTGTGTTCCATTGGTTATGCTCTTGGAGATTTGGACTTTCTGGGGAAGAATTCCTTTGCTTTCTGAGAAGACTAGGTTGTAAGCAGTATGAGAATGTGTGTGTGTGTGTGTGTGTGTGTGTGTGTGTGTGTGTGTGTGTGTGTGTGTGTGTGTGTGTATATATGCTTGCATGTATATGTCTCCTCTTATGGTAAAGAATTTATAATATTTTGCCTTCTGGGTAAACTAAATAATATCTTATTTCTCAACTGTCCTGATTTCCACAGAAGTCCAGAATCTTGCCTCAAAAATTTGGTCTGTTCCTCATAAAATTTGTGTGTATAATATGCCACTTAACTGTCCTTATTTCTGCAGAATGTCCAGATTTTAGCCTCATGTTTTTGATCAGTTCCTCAAAATGTTTGTGTAGAATTGATTTCTGAAGAAAGTCCAAATTTTTGCTCATATTTTTAGACTGTTCCTCATAACATGCATGGCTTTCTTGCATATGACTGAGGACTGAAGTCACTAAATAATGAGCTACATCTGAATTTCGCACTCATAACCTTCAGAAAAATGTATGCTAACTCCAATTCTATTATTCTGTCAGTGTTTTAAATTTATTTGAACAACATTTAAACCTTATCCATATTTTTGGGGACGTTGCCCCCCCCCCAATATTTTAGCTTTGTTGAGATTTCTTGCACTTAGAAGTTGAAAGATACATCAAATATAAATGCAGCATGAACAATCTTAGCTGATTTTAAAAATCTGATAACTGCTATAACCAGCCAGTATGGGCTGAGTTCAAGGATAAACATAAATGTGGCAATTCTGCATTTTGCAGCATCCTAGTTTCACTCAACACCACTTTTTAACATGAATTTCATACCAGCAAGTTTATTTTAAATTTTAATGTATGATGCTTTAGTTGCTAAAATTTATATTAAATTAAATTTATATTAAAATTGTATTTGGTAAAGACAAAACATGTTGCTCAAGTAATGTATGCTTCATGCAGAAATATTTCAGCAGTTGATTAGCAGAACCATAACATAGCCCATGTTGCCTTTCTACTTAAATACAGACAGCAAATGGTATGATAGTATCATCTGATGTTCTTCTATCCATGTATTTATTATTTCTAACGAAAGGCTGACAACCCCACAGAAGAGACAAGAAAGAGACCCTGGGTGTTATAATGGTGCCATGGTAACTGATGCAGAGTGACTACATATGTGTTTGTTTAAAAAAATAATCCAGATGTAGTTGGCCATGTTTTACACTCTTTTTCAAAGTCGTCGATATTTAAGTTTAGGATGCACTGACATACACGGATAGTCAACAAGTGTCTGGGAGAACCAAGAATGTAGTTGAAGTTATGCTGGCTCTTCTTGCTTTCAACCAATCAAGGACAAATCTCAGTAGAATCAGGCACACTTTCAAAATATAAGTACTAGTAACTTGAGACATTGACAGAATAAGAACACGTGAATTAATATACATTTTCTGAAGTAAAAGAATCAATAACTCTGACTGTTGTCACTATTTATAAAGTGTAATTCACCACCTTTTCTCCAAAAGTCACCACTTCTTGGAGAGATAAAGATGGACAGAGCTTAAAATGGAGTCAAAATCAGGGAAAGCTGAGCAGTATGCTTGAAGGTTTTAGCAGGTGTGGGCTGAAGTGAAATTCTTTATTAATATTTAAAGGCTCTTTAGATTTTAAGATGCTTACTTGTTATATACTGTTGCATAGATTATTGACGAAAAACAGATGGTTGCCATTTCCCATGTAAAGAGCTCCAACATCAGCACAAATGCCTTTCTGTTTCAGAGTTTGTGCTGATAATGAGAGATGTAAGTTGAGTATCCTCTTTATTGGGGCAAGTGTAACATCTGTAAACTTTAATGATCTATATTGCAGAATTCTACCACACAAGCACCTTTATTTTTGCTGCTGAAATTGCGAGATGTAAGATGTGTGCCCTCTTTCTTCAAGTTATTCTGTGAAAGGTAAAGTTGCAAGCCTGAAATTAAGGATGTACCACCAAAAGTAGGTACATCATGTGAAGGGCTATATAAAGTCAGAAAATAGTTATGCTCCTCTACAGCAGAAACAGTTGAGAGGTCTGATGTGTGTGTGCATGCATGTGTTTACATTTGGTTGTACTCATGCGATGGTGGTTTAATTTTTGTTTGCAGGAGTGATGAGTGAACCACTAACAACTCTGTGTGCTTGTATGTGTAGTCATTCAACTTATTTAAAAGTAATGTCTGCTTGTGCTGGGAGTGCATGGAGGTTGAGAGGGCTGTGAGAGGTTTCTGGATTTTTTTCCTTTTCTCACACCTGATTTTTTTGAATTATAGTACAGTACTGGTTAGAGATCTGGTAAAGATGAAATATGTCCAGATTTCTGCCTCTTTTCTTTTCTGTAATTCATAAAATATGTGGTTATCTGGCAAATGTTATATGTCTGAGTACTGTTACAGAAGATGGAGGGGCAGCATGAGTGCACTTAGCATTACCTTCTCTGTTCATTCACCAACTATACCCCTGATGTCTTATCTTATCCTCTGATTTTGAAATTTCCAATAAAGAGATACTAGGCAAAAATCACATTTCTGCAGATTTGAAAAAAGATTCACCTCCTCCCCTGCTGCTAATTTGACTTGGTCTTCCTGTAACTCCTAAGTGCCCCCCCCCTTACAACTCTCTCTCTAATCTTCCTAAAGTAGTCCTCTTTTTCCATTGAATTTCCCCTGAATCACTACCCTCTCACCAGATTCTAGGATTTAAAATGTAGTTCACTGGGTTTCTCTGCAATATTTCTGATACTAGGACTCCGAGTTCCTCCCATCCCATATGGATCTTCCATCTGAAATGGACCCAATGCCAGTTCCTCATTCTGAGCAGTGCCCTATTCTGACAAATTCATACCATATTGGTGGCATGGTCCTAGAGCAAAATATTGGGAATAGCTGGATTCAATATTCATAATAAATGATGGGACTGCATCAAAATTAAATCAATCTTACTACTCTGTGTAGTTAAATCCCTAAAACATGATGGTAGGACTAAAACTGGATTAGCATATTCCCAAGTATCTTCCAATCCACAATCCTCAATCTATTGAGAAGAAATTTATGACATTTTACCAGGTTCTTCTTCCTGTCAAATAATTTATCTACCCTAGCAGCCAAACTTAAATTGAATCTTCCACCAAAACTGAGACCAAACAGCCTCCTGCCACACACCCAAATTTTCTTGAAAGTCTTCACCATCCCTGTTGGAAACACAAATATTTCCAATTACCCAATGTTTTCTATCAATTAAACCTTTCAGTGACACCCAACATCCTGTACTACTGCTCTTAATTGCTCTTAAGCTGTAACAAGCAGTGAAGCAACTCCCCTATTGTCTGCTACAGGTCTATAGTCAAAATCTCTAATTTTAATTTGTGTAACTCTCTCATCTTAAGATTTGTTTCCTGCAAACTTACCACTCTAGCTACATTCCTTCTAATGTGGTGCTGCAACCAAGAGTGATGTATGGGGAGAGAGCAGACAACTACATTCTAGAATAGCAGTAGTACATGCTGTTTTACTCTACTTTCTTTAGGGTCCAGTGACTGCCTCTGAGTTAGGATGCATGATCCTTTGGGTGTCAATCCACTAATGTACATTAAAGGACAACAATGGGACTCTATTATGAAATGCTTAACTTCTCTGTCCTTTTTCTCCCTATTTATTGTCCCTGCTATGAATAAACAACAATACAGCATTCAAAATATTTTAAATCAATTGTTTCTCTCCACTTGAACAGTACCTTACAGTGCTGTGGTGGTTTCACTTTCAAAACACGTTTATTCCACCTTGGAAAAGCTTGCTGCAGTCTCCAGTTCATTAATGTCTGCAAGGCCAATGAAAACAGGTAGTTTTCTGGCAGATTCCCTCCCCAAATTGACATCACCACAATTGTCCTAAAAACCCACCCATGCTGTAATGTCACAGCTCCCTGGTCCATCTCATACCATACAGAAAGTAAAGGCTAGAACAAGGAAACAGTAAACAATTCAAGGCCCCTGCTGTGGGATGTCAATCACAGCAGGTAACAGCTCAAATTACTGTTATCACTTTGACAGTTGGGGAAGTTAGATATGAAAGGGGAGAGAAAATGAGTCAAAGCAGTACAATTCAGACTTAACAAAATATTGCAATTTAGCCATTCTAAAAAGAAGCAGCAGTAAAAAGCACTTTGAAAGTCTGCTCTGTAGTATTTGCACTGTTTGTGTTTTAAGTAGTCATTGAATGGCATGAAATGTTACTTAAAACTAACTGACTGAAATACAGCAGCATATAGATATAAAATCAATGCAGTGACAGTAGCTTTAAGAAGAAAGAGGACTGCATGATGTAATTTTTTACCGACAAGCACTACATTGTGGGATACCTTGAAGCAGACTAAACAATCAGGATCAATTCAAGATGCTGGACCCCATGTAGTCAGACTCAGAAATTATGTATAAACATATCTTAAAAAACTGTAAATAACCCAGAGTGGTGTGAAAATGTAGGAAACACCAAATCATGATGCAATAAACATGTTCTTAGTCTGTGGGTGTGGTTCCCTTTTAAAAACTACACTAGTGGATACTTATGCAAGGAACAGGTGCCAGAAACATACACCCTCTTCCCTCAGGCCTTCCTAAAAGTACAGATGGTTAATCCTAGCAAAGACAGAAAAAAACAGACTGTTCCATATCCTCATCCAATACTATGTTATGGTGTACATCTTGCACTCCCTAGTTATAACTCAATTGATGCTATTCATGCCACTTTTTCAGTGTAAACTTCCCAATGCCCTGTAAGGCCACACTTAGAAAATCTCTAATGCATAGGCCTTTATGAATGAAAATAACATTACAGAGCAAAGATACCCTTACCTATTATCTTCCAGTGAATCCTCAAATTACAATAGCTGACTTGATAACCTGTGATCAAACACCATCAAGATAAAAAACAAAGAAAAAGCTTTTGGAGTGTGTAACTCATCCCCCTGCAGCACCAAGCAACCCTCTATGATATATTATAACACTTACCACAAATTAAGTCAGTAGTTATGTGAGTGTTATCAATGATTCTGCTTCACAAATAACCCTCCTTTTGTAAGGAAGTAACATGGAATAAAATAAGAAAAACTTAAGTGCTAAACTTAAACAGGACCAAAAAAAATGCACTATTATCACACAGAAAACAAATAGTTCCTCATCCCCACAATGCTCTTATGAAACATCATCATACAATCCCTTATACCTATAGCTCTAGATAATAGAAAATTCTCAACCATTGTCCTGGACAAAGTCCATTTTATACTTAACCAGAGATAAACATTAGCTTAAACCTGTGCCCTTTCACCATACTAAAAGGTATTATACAACAATCCAGTTGTTTAGTATAAAGCACATATCACCTGCAATTTAATATGATGTTAATATTAACCATCAATAACTGTTTTTTTCTAATTTTGCTTAACTGGATGTTCCTCAACTCATTTTGAAGACCAGTCAAGATCTCAGACCAAGAGTTACTGCTGATATTGCTGGTCTTTTCAGGTCAGATATTGTCAAAGGAAAAATAAGTTCAAAATGATCAACACACAGCAGGTTCAGGTTAAGGCACATTAATCTTGCAGCAAGGAGACAAGCACGTGCTAATACAATTCTTTAACTGGGCAGCATATGGCATCTGTTTGAGCCCTTTGACCCTCTTGGTGAGGTACTTTTGGGGTCTTTCCAGTTGCTGCAGGTGTTTGGTAAGGTACATCCCAAAAAGGGCATTGTACTCGATTATGGGCCTGATGAGAAATGAGTAAAGAGGCACGATGACCTTCCCTAATCTATATGTGAATCCCTTCATGATTAGGTGGGCTATATAAAATGTTTTCTAACCACTTTGGCCACGTGGTTGTCAAATGAGAGATTGCTATCAACTTGGGTCCCCAGGTCCCTAATTACTTCTTCTGTACTTAATGGATTACCACCTATGTGGTAATTTGTGGGCACTTTGTTTTTGTCAAAGGGGATGACTATACACTTTTTGGCATTTAGCTTGAGGCCATGGCTCTGGCACCAGTTGTCTGTTTCTATGAGGCCCTTTTCGAGGATGCTTGTGTCGGCTGGATAATCGATTATGGCGCCCAGTTTGCAGTCATCTGCAAACTTGGTCAGCCACAGTCCTTCTGTGTTGGCCTGTACCTTCGAGAAATATATAACGAACAAGAGAGGTCCCAGGACTGAGCCTTGTGGGATGCCACTTGTAACTGGTTTGGAGTCTGACATGTCTCCAGCAATTCTAACCATGTGGGTTCTGTCCTTGAGCCAGTTTGCAACCCATCTAGTGACATAGGGGTTTATATTTAAGCTGGTGATTATCTATAATGCCCGAGTGGGGTATTGCATCAAAGGCTTTTGTGAGGTCCAGGTAGGCTGTGTGGACCACCTTCCCTTCATCAATGGCCTTGGTGACTGTTTCAAAGAAGTCGACCAGGTTTAAGAGGCAGGATCTGCCCTTAACAAAGCCGAACTGGGTAGGATCCAGTGTCTGTAGGTCCCCAATATCTTTATTTATGAGGGCCATGATGATCCTTTCCATAGCTTTGCAGACCAAGCTAGTCAGGCTTATGGGGGGCGATAGTTTCCAGGGTCTGTTGAGGCACCACCTTTGTGGAGAGGGACCACTGTTGCTGTACGCCACTCTTTGGGTACATAGCCTGTAGTAAGGCTGAGATTGTACAGTAGTTTTAAGTTTGGGTTTAGCTCTTCTTGGAGTTCATGTAGGATGCAGCCCGGGACACCGTCTGGTCCCATTGATGCTGTGTTTTTTGCTTTGGAGAGAGCGGCTCTTACCTGAGCATCTGAGATGTCAGGGGGGCAGCACTCTGCTGGGATAGATATTTGCCCTTTTGGTGGGGAGGGGGGGAGAAGTTTGCGCTGAACCTGTCAGCTAGAATCTTGGCAATGTCTGTGGGTTTGGTGTATTTTTTGTCATTTTGGACTAATTCTGAGCATATCTGGGAATTCTCACCCAGGTTCCTAACATAACTAAAGAAAGCCTTGTGATTATCCTTAGTGTCCTGTGCAATTTTTCTCTCGAAGTTGGCCTTAGACAATTTTATGAGTGCCCTTAGTTTTTTGCTAATACTGATCAGAGATGCCTTCCCTTTTTGGGATTTTGCTCTATCATGTAGTAGCTTCCTCCTTCTATTGTATAGTTTGTTTATAGCTGGGGTCCACCAGACAGGACATCTGCCTTTGGAGGATTGGGTCTTGGTTTTATTTGGGATTGCATGATCCATGCATTCTTGAAGGTGTTCATAGAATGCATTTATAAAGGATTCTGTGGTCTGGGCCGTATTTTCTACAGGCCTGGGGGCTTTGAAGGATTCCACCTCGGTTTTGAGGAGTGTGAAATTTGCTTTAGAGAAGTTTTTCACTTTGGTTTTCTGGGCAGGGGGTGGGGTCGGGATGTGAATATCCAGTGAGATCAGTTTATGGTCTGATCTTACCAGTGAGGGATACACTTCTGGTCTGGAGCATAGAGTCTCCATGTTGGTGATGATCAGGTCCAGTATGTTTTCCCCTCTTGTGGGAGTGGTAACAAGTTGTTCCATAGCATTTGAGTTTATGAATTCTAGGAACCTTTGGGCTAGGGTGTTGGAGCTAGAGTAATGCTCCCAGTCTATGTTTGGGTAGTTGAAGTCGCCCAATTTAATGGTGTTTGGAGAGACCTTCATATTTTCCAGTGTTCTCAGGAAGGCCGAGTGGGGTTCCTGAGTTTGGGAGGGTGGTCTGTAGCAGGCTATAAACTGGAAGGCAGTTTTACCCACTGTTAGTTGCACATGGATAGTCTCTGATGCTTCGTGCTTTGCCACCAACCTGGAGGTGTGGGTATATTTGATGAATATCGATACTCCCCCTCCTTTTGTGGTTCGGTCCAAGTTTTGGGGCCGAAAAGCATGGTATGAGGTATAACCTGGTAGTGCTGGGGTGCTCTCGGGAGCCCTGAAAGCACCCCAGCATGGTATGAGGTATAACCTGGTAGTGCTGGGGTGCTCTCGGGAGCCCTGAACCAGGTTTCTGTTACTGCACAGATATCAATGTTCTCCATGCTAAGTAGAGTTTCGAGTGTGTGCATCTTGAGGTTTAGACTTCTGGCATTGAGTAGCATTACTCTTAGTTTCTTATCCCTTGTGATACCTATGGAGGTGGGTTTGTCTTTTGAGCCTTGACTAAAAAAGGCACTATGGGGGTAGCAAGAGCCTTTGCCAATATCCAAAAGCCCAGGGGTGACAGGTGCAAGCCGTCCCTAGTGAAGCATCGTGGCTTGTCGAGCATATCATCCCAGGCTGACCAGCATTGGATCCCCTTTGAATGACACCAGTACTTAAGCCAATTGTTGAAATTAATCATCTTGTCTTCATATTGTGGCATCATTCTTGGTGAGGGTAAGATGCTACTCAAGGTCAGGGTCATACCGGCCTGGGCTGCATGCTCAGAGAGCTCCTCTATGTCTCTTTTCACGTAGTCCAGGGAGGTACATCTCAGGTCATTCACACCAGCATGAAAAATGACTGAGTCATATTTGTACTTGCCTTGGAGTGACCTGAGTGCTTGGGTTATGTGGTGGATCCTAGCGCCTGACAGGCTGCTCACCGTGACTGTCTCCTTGTTCAGCCTGGTGAGCAGGACGTCAGTGTGCCTGACGATAGAGTCACCTATTACAAGTGTATCAGGTGTGTTGTTTAGCCTTAAGGGCTGTGACTGTTTGGCACACTGGCTTTGTGAGATATGTGTTGCACGTGTTTTGTTTTGGGGTAGCGGTTGCTTGGGTGTCTACTTTGGAGGTCTCTGTTGCTAAGGCAGATCTTTATTTACAGCCTCTGAGTATGTTTTTGTGTGATTATGTGTTTGGTTTGCTGTCGTGGAAGGTCTATGTGAGACAGGAATTGTAGTGAGCGTGGTTTCCTTCTCCTCCTGACTGGTTATGCCAGTACTGAGTTGAGAGAGCTTAGCCTCCAGTTTGGCTATATGGTTGCATCTCTCACATGTGTTGGAATTTGTTGGGAGGAGGAGAGGGTTGTCTGTGTACATGAGGCAGTTGTAACATTGCCTCAAGATTCCTAGATTCACCAGCTGTACCAGAGAGGAGATTGACAACTGACCTTTGGACATGCTAGAATAATGTTGGGAATTCCTTTATAATTGAAAACAAGGGCCAATGGGGAGTGAGGGTGTAGTGCTTTTAATTTTTAGTGCTGACTTATATAATCGCTTTAGTGAGCAAGTGCCAGGTAACTTAAGTGCAATGTGTTATAGGTAACTTAAATGCAAAAATGACAAACAGTAACTTTCTTTCAAGTGAAACAAGGAAATAAGTACAGTAAGCAATGCAGATATCACTAGGGATCCACAGAAGCGCTGAAAAGCCACATTTTAGGTGGAATTAGCATTTCAGGGAAATAACAAGCAAACAAACAACAAGCATACAAACAAAGCTAGATTCAGCAGGCCTGGATCTAGTCTATGCTACATCAAACAAGGTGTACCAATTTCAGTAAGAAACATTTCAAATATGCAGGCACTATAAACCTTTAACCAGAAATGCCCAGCTCAGAAGGGCCGAGTCCAGCCTCTCCTCCCACAAGAGTGCAGACCACGAACTTTCTTAATGTAAAATAACTGGCCTGAAGCCCAAGTGCTTAAACCAGAACTAATACACTTTAAGAATAACAGACTCTGAGCTCTCAATCAGCAGTTCCCAACTTAGAAGGATGAAAGCTACCTGTCCTGCCACTACAGTGCATGCCACAAACCTTCCTAATGTAAAACAACTGGTCTGAAGCCCAAGTGCTTAATCCAAAAGACTTAGAATGATAGCTACACTTTAATCAAGTTACTACCAAGCAGTAATAAATACAATTGAATACTTTAAAGAATGCCTAGATTAGTGCTCAAGTTATACAAACAAGGCTAGATTCAGCAGGCCTGGATCTAGTCTATGCTACAGCAAACAAGGTGTACCAATTTCAGTAAGAAGCAGTTCAGATATGCATGCACTATAAGGCTTTAACCAGAAATTCCCAGCTCAGAAGGGCAGAGTCCAGCCTCTCCTCCCACAAGAGTGCAGACCACAAACCCTCTTAATGTAAAATAACTGGCCTGAAAGCCCAAGTGCTTAAACCAGAATTAATACACTTTTAGAATAACAGACACTGAGCCCGCAATCAGCAGTTCCCAACTTAGAAGGATGTAAGCTACCTGTTCTGCCACTACAATGCAGGCCACAAACCCTCTTAATGTAAAACAACTGGTCTGAAGCCCAAGTGTTTAAACTAAAAGGCTTAGAATGAGTTACACCAAGCAGTAATAAATACAATTGAGTACTTTTAAGATGATGCAAAAGCAAAATAATGTAGGAAGAAACACAAGTACAGTAAAAGCAGATGAACAGTCCATATGAACAGCACTCCTCTTTTATTAAAGTGCACGTACCACCTTTCACCACTAGGGTGAAGTTAAGAGCCATGCGGTTTTGAAGCACCAGAGTTCTTATAGCATTCAGTTCATCAGTCATTAACTCGAGAGCAGAAAAAGTTGCATTACTCATTACTTCAAGAAGTTTGGACAGTTTTCTCAGCTCCCAAATCGATTTCACTGCGCCATATGCAGGGGCTATACCTGCCCATGATATAATAGTGTCACTCAAGTCCATGTGTGTCAGTTTATCTTTGTTTTTTATGGAATTATGGTTTCTCTAGCCTGCTTCGATTTGTCCTACTGGATTTTCAGGCCTTCTGATTGGATTTCCGGTTTTCTTGGGGATCTCTCTGACATTTCGAATTTTTCCCTGAGGCAAAACTGCAGTGTGTCATATGGCCGGAACCAGGTAACCCAAAAAACAACTGCCAGACCAGTTCTCAGGTAACCATTTGATTGCCTTTTTCCCACAAACAAAATAACAGTTCTCTACTTTAGTATTAATATATATTTGCCCTGCATGAAACATTTTCTTATCAATAATAGTTGTTTTAAAAGAACAGGATTACGTTGTATGTCATCAATAGTCTGATGAATTGACTCAAGATATGAGTCATAGTTTGTATCACAAATATAACCTGCATTATTAGCTTTGGTATAACATTTGTAAGGAACAGTCACATTACAATTACTCCAACCTACCTGAACAGTATCATTTTTGTAAAAACATACAATTCCCTTTTGTGTAACAGGTAGGTACAATGCTATTTTGTCTTGTGATTTTACAGTTGTAGTATCAAAAATCAAATTTTCCCAGGTCTCATTGACCCATAGGGGGACAGTAGTCATCAATAATCCCCCGTATGCTGTTGGTATAGCTGTGCAGATCCAGCAATTCGAAACATTAAAAGTTTCAGCATACACATATTTAATTGCTTGGTAAGTATTAAAGTTCGGATGCCAGTCTATGAATGATTCACGTTTATTCAGTTCAGCTCATGTGGCTGGAAAAAGGAAAGGCCACAATAAAAAGATTAATGTTATCAGTATGGCCAACAGAATGATCATGCAATACTTCAGAGGTTGTTCAGCATTTCTACTTGCTCCGTATCTGGTCATTTTGTTCTTGTGTAACAGTAACAAGTTTTTTGTCCAGTTCAAAGTTCTTAACTAATTTACAGTGTGTCAGGTGAATCCAGGATGCTCGCTCTGCATTCTTGACTGCAGTGGGCGTTGACAGTAGCACTTGGTATGGCCCTTCCCACTTCTGTGTGGTCCAGTTTCTTTTCTTGATAACTTTCACCCAGACCCACGTGCCTGGGACTACTGCTGCTTCCAATGGTTTGGTCTGTTCTTTATCTGAAACAGAATTCAACTGCAGAAGTTGTTTATTACTTAGAAGACGTCTCATGTATTCTGCAAGTGAACTGTCAGCCTCCTGGTCTGCAGGCATGAGAGGTTTCCACTGAGGTATATAATATGCCCTCCCAAACAGTATTTCAAAAGGAGTTAACCCCTTTGCATTTGTAACAGTTCTCATGCTCAACAGTGCCAGAGGCAGGCAGTGCACCCAGTTCTTCTGTGTCTCACTAATCAATTTTCTAAGTTTGTTTTTCAAAACCCCATTATGCCTCTCTACTAATCCTGCAGATTGGGGGTGGTATGCACAATGGTTCTTTAAGGAAATTCCAAAATATCAGCTCAGCTGTTGTATGATTTGATTTACAAAGTGTGCACCATTGTCACTGTCGATCTTTTCCGGTATGCCAAATATAGGAATAATTTCTTTAACAAGGACTTTTGCAACGGTAGCTGCATTTGGATTTTTGGTCGGAAAAGCTTCCACCCATTTGGAAAACATATCTATAATGACAAGACAATATTTCTTATTTTCACATTTGTTTAGTTCTATGAAATCCATACAGATAGTATGGAATGGGTACGGTGGTGTTGGGAAACTCCCTTGTTAGGCTTTAATGTCCCTTGTGCATGATGACTGTTACAAACATGGCATGCTGCACAAAAATTTTTTGTGTAGTTTGTAAATCCATATGCAGTGAACACACGGTTCACTAACTGTACCATCCCCCCTGTTGAGACATGGCACTGCCCATGGCTCAACAATGCTGCATATCTAAACAAGTTAGACGGCAAAATTGGTCTTCTTTCTTTGGAGATGTACAGCCCTTTCTCAAGAATTGCTCCTCGTTTTATCCATTTCTGTTTTTCTACATTTGTAGTAAGTGTCTGCATTGTTTTTATCATTTCTAAATCTAAAATCTCAGAAGGTTGTAATTCCTCACTCAAAAGAAATACTTCTGAAGCTGAAGCTGCCTGTTTTGCAGCTATATCAGCTCTCGCATTACCTTTTGAAATCCTATCCTGTTGCTTGGTATGAGCTACGCATTTACAAATAGCTACTTTCTGAGGTAACTGAATAGATTCTAACAAATCTAAAATAAATTGCGCATGATTAATCGGTTTACCAGTAGATGTTATCATTCCTCTATTTTTCCACTGCTGCGCAAAAACATGTACAGTAGAAAAAGCGTACTGGCTGTCATTAAAAATGTTTACACATTTACCCTTTGCCAAGGTACATGCCCTTGTCAAAGCAATCAATTCTGCTGCTTGTGCCAATAAGTTGTGTGGTAAAGACTTCGCTTCTAAAATCTCAGTATCAGAAACTACTGCATACCCTACTAGATTCTGTCCTGTAGGACCCCTTCTGCATGAGCCGTCCACGTAATATGTCACCTCGGCATCATCCAAGGGAACATCCGTTAGATCTTTTCTAGGCAGTTCTTTTGCTCAATTTCCTGCAGGCAGCTGTGTGGTGTGCCATCTGCAGGGGTCGGAAGCAAGGTAGACGGGTTTAAAGTTGTACATCGTTCAATTGTCATATGAGGTTGGCTCAGGAGTATAGTCATACAAGAAAGATGTCTAGCAGGAGAAAGATATGCTACTTTTTCTTGCAGTAAAATAATTGCGACTGCATGAGACACTCTCAATGTGAGAGGGTGGAACAACACTACTGAGGCCGAAGCCTGTACTGCCATTGCAGCTGCAACTACTGCTTGTACACAGTGGGGCAGGGATCGCGCCACTGGGTCCAGCTGTGATGAATAATAAGCTATGGGGCATTGTTTATCCCCATGCTGCTGTGTTAACACCGATGTCATGTAACCTTGTTTACAATCTACAGTTTGGAAAAAACATTTATGATAGTTCGGTAATCCTAAAACTAATGAAGATGCTATTAGTTGTTTCAATTTGCAGAAAGCTGATTCTGCTTCTGGTGTCCATTGTAATAAATCTTGTGCTGCCATAGGCTTCTTGTATATCAAGTTGGTCAGTGGAGCAGACTCCAAGGCATAGTTTGGAATCCAACTCCGACAGAAATTAGTCGTGCCCAGGATGGACATCATTTCCTTCTTGGTAGTCGGTTTGGGTGTTTGCAAAATTGTTATTTTTCTATCTTCGTCTAATGTTCTACCTTCTTTAGATATTACATATCCCAGGTATTTAACCTGCTTTCTCTAAAGTTGCAATTTGTTTTTGTTTACTTTATGTCCTTGTGTGGCTAAAAATTGTAGTAATGCTATGGTATCGTCTTTACATTCTTGCTGGGTGGGGGCTGCCAGCAGGATGTCGTCTACATAAAGTAAAATTTGGCTGCCTCTTAGTGGGATAAATCCTGCCAAGTTGCTTGCCATGTCTTGTGCAAATATTGTTGGGCTTTCACAATACCCCTGTGGTAGTCGCGTGTATGTATATCTTTTCCCCTGAAATGTGAATGCAAACCAATGTTGGCTGTCAGGGTGTATTGGTATCAAGAAAAACGCATTGCTAATATCTACCACAGAAAAATACTTCTGTTGAGTCTTCAAATCATTCAATAGGGTGTGTAGATCTGGCACCAAAGGTGCTCTAGGTATTACTGCATCATTTACAGCTTGTAAGTCTTGGACCATACACCATTCCCTGTTTGCTTTCCTAACAGGAAATAAGGGTGTATTACATGGAGAATCGGGAGATTTTATCAATACTCCTTCCTTAAGTAAGGCTGCTATTATAGGTTTGATTCCTACTTCTGCATCCTTTCTTAAGGGATACTGTCTCTTTTGAGGTCTAAATGCTGATTTTGGCATAATAGTAACTGGTCCTGCTGTACGGATTAATCCTACATCTGATTTCCCTGTTGACCAGAGGGTTTCTGGTATACTTTGTAAAGCTTTTTTTTCCTCTTCTAGTAAGAGTGCTAATCAGCTGTCCTCGCTAGACTGCAAGTGTACAGCTGGGTGTGTCTGCGTTATCCAATTTAACTTCTGTTTTCGTATTCCCTGTTCTGATAATTCTAACTCTGTTTGTTTTTCCTACTTTGTGACTTTTTCTCCAAGATCTGCCCATTTCACATTCTTGTCTTTTGTTAAACTAACATGTGGTAATCAATTAGATTTATAGAGTGCAAAGAATTCCTGAGGTAATGAACAGCTGACTACACTGTTCCCTTCTGTGTCCCAGTACAGATTACGTAATACTGATCTGTTTGCATGGTTTTTAAACAGTTCTTGCTCATATTCCTTATCAGGTCCTGGTGTGCTACAATAATACAGAGTACAGTGCAACAAATGCTGTTAATCAGTGTCAAGGGAGGGGGACTTACTGATGGCTACATTCATCAGTTCTTTGGTTACTGCCCCTGGACCAGTCGTAACTAAGTCCTGTCTGTACCAATAAAATGTTTCACTCTCTGGTCACACCACAAAAGTATCCATTTGTCGCTGTGCTTCCATACACTGCATGGTCGGTACTACTGCTATGCCAAATATCTGCATAAGATCTCTGCTCAAAAGATTTACTAGGAATTTTGCAGAAACGACAATTTTGCTTTTCTGGGTCATCCCGGAAACAGGGTCAGTTATTGCTATGTTGTGGGAGAGTGGCTCCCGATACAGCTGTCCATTAGCTGCTTTCACTAATATGTAATCAAGTGATTCTGAATTTTCTGGTAGTTTGGAAGGATGTATCAGGGTCCGTGAAGCCCCTGAGTCACACAGGAATTTAACTTCCCTCCCCTCTACCAGAAGTGTAACTTCGGATTTTGTGTCTGCTAAATAGAGCTCTAGGCTCAATAATGCCAAGTCTAAAATTTCACTTTCTTCACCATCGGTGATTTCTTGTACTTCCTCTATTTCTTCTATCACATTCTCTACTCCCTCTATCACATTTGCATTTGTCTTTTCTTGGTTATTCCCTTCTAGTGATTCTTGACTATCATATAGTCAGTCCTCACCCTCCTTATCTTCCATGGCTGCCTTCTTGTTTTGCCTGCAATCCCTTGCTAAATGTCCCTTTTTTCCGCATTTAAAACATTCACCCCTTTTCTTTCTTTCTTCAAACTCTTCCGATCATTTATCAGATTGTTTGTTTCCCTGGGCATTTTTCTTGCCCTTTTTTCCGGACTGTACTACATAAACTTCTGCTCCATCTTCTACAAAAAATACTTGGGCTTTCTTTTTCTTTTTACTGTTAAAATGCCTTTCTGCATGCCTAGCATATTCAAGTAGTGACTGTAATCTACTTGTATGATGGTCGACCATGTGCTTTGTAATAAAGCTGCTTATAGGCAAAATACTGTCTTTCAAAAATGCATTCTTTAATTACTGCTCATATGGGGAATCATGTGTTTGATCTTCGGTTACCTGCATTCTGCAATGGTTATTAAAACACTCTAATAATCTAGCATAATATCTGTCAACAGTTTCACCTTCCTGTTGGATGCATTGATTAATGCAAGTCCAGTCTGCCCTAGGCTTCCATTTCTCAGAGATTCGGTCTGTTAGACCTTTCATTCTGTTATCCAGTTCTGCATTGCTATGTGGGAGTGGCTTATGTTCTGCATCACAGGGATTCCAGTTGCCACTGATCATGTGCCAGTCTGGACCTGCGATCTGTCTGACTACTTTTTCTACTTCTTCTCCGTTCAAATTATAACTTAACCTCATGCCCTGTAAGTCTTCTAAGAATTTTCTAAAATTAACTTTCGGATGGGGAATTCCCTCTGTGGCTTTCCGGATGTCTTCCGGTGTCCACGGTCTATATACTAGAAGAGTTGGGTCCTGTCCTGCCTGTCCTGCCTGCAGATTTGGTACTTCTATGAGTGGACCTATCTCTTCTTCACTCATAGCTCGTGAATTTTTATTTATTTCATATAACTCAATATTCCCTCTTAAGTTACGTGTTCGAGACCTGGTCTCGATGGGATCTCTAACATATGGTCCTGGCTTCGTGGTGATAGCCGGGTATAGCAGAGGTGGGCCGGCTTGTCCACTTGCTTCATATTCTGGTGCAGGAAGTGGAGGGGCTGATGCCATTACTAAATTATTGTCTTCTTTGTCTAAAACATAGCTTTTGAATTACTTTTTTGTTCCCTACAGTTTGCTTCCTCAATCCACCTGTGTGCCTGAGGAACTCCCAATTGGCGTTGCTTTTTTACCTGACCTTTTGCATCAGCTTTAAGCTGTCTGACAAGTTTAATAAGTGAGGATATTTCTAATTTGCCATCAAATTCATATTTATTAACCCATTTTGTATAGTATCTAATATTGTCGGCACATTGTGATTGCATATATTTTGCATCTTCTGTTAGCGGTGGGTTTTGGGAACTTTTTGTGCACTTATTACCCATATTGTTCTGACTGTTAAAAAATTGTTATGTAACCCTTCTTATTCTCACATGGTACCATGATTTTCTATTTCACAGTTTATCTAGAATAACTGTCTTACCAATTCTGTTTCCCTGATCTATGACAAGATTGCAATCTTTCTGTCCCTGCCTTGTGCAATACAAATCTCCTGACAGATATTTTCAGTCAAGTCCCTGATCTAAAACAGAAAAAAAAGGTAAATTTCACCTAATCTGAGCCTCCGTGATTGATCCTCTCTGGCTCGTATACCAACTCGTCCTCCAATCGCAGATCAGAAAAGTGGCTGGCCTCTTTTGAACGACAATGCAGTCGGAGGTCTTTCAAAGCAGAAGAACCGATGTGGTCTCTTCCCCATATGGTTTCATGCCACCTGACCCATCTGACCTGAGGCGAAGAGAGAGAGATCCGGCTCGAAGGACCAATCTGTTAAAGGAAAAATAACTTCAAAATGATCAACACACGGCAGGTTCAGGTTAAGGCACTTTAATCTTGCAGCAAGGAGACAAAAACATGCTAATACAGAGTTTGTCTAACTAGAATCAAGAAGTGAGACTGTCTTTATACATTTCTTACAAGGTATTGCCTACTAAGCTGACGTAATAAATCACAAGTTATTTCAATATTGATTCTCAGCAGCTGTTTGTCCATGATTTTCTGCTGGCATATCAAGTTTACAAAAAGACTTCCTGAGAAAAACAAGGTGGCCTTGACGACCACCGGTCAGATACAACTTTTGCTATGCAATGTTACCATTCAAGGTACTATGGCTAATTCGAGCACAAAGCAAGTACAGATTACAGTTCATTTCTTCAAGCAGTCTTTTGTCTGATGTATCTCTTCTTTTCCGCAGCTGTGCATGTTCTCATAACACGAACAGGGCTGATTGTTCATATTCAATCACATTATAGAAAACAGTATTGTTTTATTCATTCACTATTCATTCATTTTCCTGACCTAGCAAATAATCACCTGCTTCCCAGTACATTTCCAAAAGGCATAAACATGAATTTTGCTGTGCTAGCAAATGCTAGGTCAGAGAGCATCTTGCAATTTCAGAAAGCATACTGCAGTTTGAAAAGCAACTTATAATACAAAATTAAGCTGCAGATAAAATAGAATGAAATGTGTTAACCCTTTTAGCTTCTAGTAAGCACTAAACATATACATTAATACATATTTTTCTAACAGATATCAAATCCCAGAGATCTCCTAGCTAGAACTCTGCTGTGATGGCATTTATGAAGTTCAAAGCTCTGTTTGTTCATCACTGTGGAATGAGTGAATATTAAATGTCCAGGGACTGTTCTTCAGTATCATGTGTCTCTTCATCCTGTCCCAACCATCGATTTGTCTTTCTTTCACCCCAGACAAATAGTTAACCCAAGCACTTTCACCCTTCAGATCCTTCCAATTCTCATCTTTCCCATTCTTTAGTAGACTTTTTTACAGTGGGGACTTGGTGTGGCATAAGCCTATGTAGGGTGTTGCCATTTGCCCAACTCCATCTCCCATTCCATCTCCTTCTCAAGTTATCTGCCCCCCCTCAGGATGCTCTAAGTGCCATTTTTAATGCTACCACAGATCCTCAATAAAACTTCAGGTTCTGGAACGGACTACAGAATATGATGCTTCTCATGATAGCTCACCAACAACACAGCAGGATATGTGAGCAGACCTTTATAGCCCAAATCCAAAAGTTGTTTCTTGTATCTTAAAATTACTCTTCTAGCATTGTGTAACTTCTGAGAGTAATCACAGAGGAGCCAGATAGTGGTTCTCTGCTTCTATGGAAGGAAGATCTCTTCATTGACATTACAGAAAGCTTCTAGAACAAAATAAAAAGTTTCTCAAGAGTCAAGCCCATTTTAAATTGTTCCAGTGCTTGGGTATTTTCAACTGTGGCATTCTTTGTCATTGTTATAATTTATAGTAACTATTTCTAGGGTGAAACAACCATAAATAAATTTGCCTGGAGCAGCACCTAGCTACACCCTACTACACAGAAGGGGTTTGATGGAGTCAAGAGTGAGCACATTTATAAACTCCTGACATTCCTGATATCCCAATTTGTGAATTTTTTTAATGCTACTGATGTGGTTCCTATTTTAAGTGTTGCTCCAGTCTGAATGAATACATTTTAATGGCAGCAGCATTTAAACTGAAAAACAGCAGCTGTGCTTTTTGCAGTTAGAAGCTGTGTATAGCTGGTAGCAATTATACTTATTAATGGCACAGCTACTGGCTAACATGATAGCTATATTCTTTTATTCACAGCTATCAGTTATGAAACTTCTTTGTCTAGGAGGAATATTGGATTTAACATGGACATGCTGATTGGTTTGGTCAATCAACATGCACATTTTAGAATAATAATTAACTTTTATTCCATAATTTTTTATATGTGTTTGAATTTTAATAACTGGACCTTGTGACATACGAGTCCTCATTCTATCTTTGTGAACTTGATGTTTGCAACTTGGTATTTAAATTTTTTTGGGAAACTGGTATCTACATTTCCTGTTTTAAAATATGTACTGTTTAACACAGTCATGCACAAGTCAATTATTTTTTCATGGACTTTTGAATTTATCTAACTGTAAACTAGATCACATATTATACCACTACTCTTAGTGTAGCAGGTGCTTAAAGATCATGTTCTGAGGTATTGCTAAACTTCATAAGTCCTGGAAAAGTCGCTGTCTTTGTAGAGTCAAAATTCTGCTAGGAAGTTTTCTGAAGCCGCTTAATAGTCTATTGCTTGATGTTCAAAATCAGCCATAGACCTCAACAGAGATCATTAAAGGTCTCACTCTATTTATGTAGTCTCCAGTGTGTGTTATTCCCTATACCATTCATCTATTTGAAATTCAAAGATTTCTATAATGTCTATCATTCCAATTTTTAAAGGCAATGGACTCAATCTCTTTGGTGTTCTGTTTGAAATAATTATGCCCCAAGTTGGTTTACATAATCTTGTTATCCACAAGACACTGATTATTTCTTATCCTTATCTCATGATGATTTATAAAACTGACCCCCAAAGTGCTACATTATTCTAGGTTTTTGGAACATAATGTTCCAAATAAGGTCACACTTAAACTGTTGAAAAGATGGAAAATAGGTTTAACCTCCTCAGTCTAGCCCAATAATGGATACCTGATAATCTTCTTACCTTTCTAATAAAGAAACTCTGAACTTTCTGAAGTTGAGAAATATCTATATTGAGAAAGCACAAAACCCTGGTTCTAGTCCATAATTAATCTAATAAACATTTTGTAAACTAGAGTCATGACAGCCTCATCCCTAAAAAAATAAGTTCTTAATAGAATCTTAATAAATGGATGTGTTTTTTTAATATTCTGTTCGCCTATTATCTTTTTAATATCTCATATTCATATTGAAAAAGATAGTTTAATTGGACAATTGTTGTCATTTATTAACTGGGAATTCTACCACACTGGCATGTCTTTGCTTATGATGATTTCAGCATTTAAAGTGGCTAGTGTAGCCATTAGTTCTTTATCAGGCACTGTAAGTCTTGATAGCCAATACGTTACTTAGAACAAATTAGCATGAGAGCCATTAAACTCTTGTTAAACCATGTCTCATTTGTATAGAGAGAAAGCTCTCCAATGAGACATTACAGATACATATTATGAGACATTCAACAAGGACAAACAGCAATACTGTGTACAAGTGACAATGAAACTAAATACAAAGTGAACTCGTACTTGTGTAATACTGCTGCATATTTTCAGTTTTCCAGTCAGATGGATTGGATAATCAAGACCTACAGTTATTTTCAGCTGTAGCTACAGACAGTTGAGAGAGAACATTCCTTAATGATTAGTAGTTTGCTGCCCTTAAAGTAAGGTACTTTAGAATATAAAACAGAAATTGTTTTTTCTGAAGCTGAAGCCTGTTTGGAATCAACTGGTAGTGTTTGAGCAAAGAATTAATACCTAACACTCAGGTGATCTTCATTACTTACATAATATAGCAGCTGATAAACGGATACACAGAGGTATGAAGGGGCACAGAACAAATTACTAGCCCTGAAGCTTAAAGCTTTGCAGCATAACATATTTATCAGTGACGAGATAAAAGATACATCGCCATGCTTCCAGCTTCATGTTTTATAGGCCAATGATAGATGTGTAGACTCAAGGATCGGATATCTCTCTTAGGCTATCATTCATTTGTCACTCTATGGTGTTCAGTACTTATATTGTCTGTCTGGCAGTTATTAAGCAAGCAATTAATGCCCTCCATGATGTGTATTAATGTGTAATTAATGCCTGCCCAAGGGTGTTCTGAAGACTGATGCCAAAGGTGGAAGACCTCTACAACCCTGAAAGGGTGTTAATTACACATTATACAATGTCTCTCTATTAATATTCTAAAATGTGCATGCTGATTGGCCAGCCCAACCAGCGTGCCCATTGTAAATCCCACAATATACCAACGGAAAAAGGTCCGGTCGCCCAGACTTTTTTCCGTTGGTATAAAACTGCCCCAAAACCTTTTTTTTTTTTTACAATAAAAAAAAGAGAAAACGAAGCAACAGAGACTTTCTTTTCTCCATTGCTTCCTTTTCAAAGCCTTGATGTACTGGGTATGCGTGGGAAGGCAAGTCCCATACACATGCACAGTACATCAAAATGCAGAATCAGTATACCACAACCGGCAGAAGAACAGCAATCCTCTGTTATACAAAGACATTATTTAAGAAAAGTATTTTTTTTCTTAAATAATGTCATTGTATAATAGCAATAACCAACTCCGTGGTTGTGGTATATTGAAGATTTACCCACAGTTGCCTTTGTTTAATCACTCGGGCTTCACCCTCGTGATTAAACCACACCAACCGTGGATAAATCTTCAATATACCACACCACGTCGTCAGTTGTTGCTTAATTAGCGCACACCCTAGAGATCATTATTGCACTTAGAGAATGAACTCTCTGTAAAATTATTGTGTTTTACTTACTTATTTTTATATCTTTAATTACTATATTTTTTTTTATATATTTTTGATGTAAAATAGTTTCTCCACCTAATGTTTCAAAGTTGCTTGTAGTATATGTAAATGGTGTTAGAGGAAGCCTTTTACATCCAAAATATATAATTTGGAATAATAAATATCTAGATATTTGCTTTATGTTTTGGTTCCTTACTGCTAAAGTGTGTGGTTTCTTTCCAGACATTGTGGACTGAAGTCAGTAAATAATGACATACATTTGAGTTTCAGACTTTATTTTCTTCAGAAAATTCATGTTAACACAAATCCTGTTTTTTAACTTAATTTGTAATTTTTATAAGTACATTTAAAATCTAAATCTGTTCCTATTTTTGAGCCTTTAACCCCCTTCATTTCAGGCTTTATCCAGATTTCTTGAGCTAAAAGGTCGAGAGGTCGGCAGACCTTTTATTTGCTGCTGCCAGTGGTCCGTCATCTCACTCCAGTCCCCCTGTCACACACACGCACACACACATACACACACACACACACACACACACACACACACACACACACACACACACTTGGACTTCAGAAAGATGCATGCTAATACAAGTCCTATTATTGAAGGAATTCTCTGATTCTTTTTAAGAGGACTATGTTCCTGTTTTGAACCTTTGTTACCCCCCTTTATTTTTGTTTTTATCCAGTTAACTTGATCGAAGAGGTGAGATGTATGTAAACCTCCTCAATGCTGCTGTTGCTTGATCACTCTCACTCTTCACTTCCTCACTCACACACATCTTGCTGTTATACACACAAACATGCATTCACACATAGACAGAAATAAACACACAAATAGAAACATACACACAAAGAAACATAAACATTCACCCACATACTTTTTTCTGTTATACTTCATAGGCTCATAGGTTCATAGGACGATACTAGGCTATTTGGCCCAGAGGCCCTTAAAAGCCTAGCCAAGAATTTGGCCCATGTTCCCTCAAAGTCAGCACCTGTTTCCCCTGTCCAGTAGGCACACAGGTGGGATCCTAGGGGTGTATTTTCTGTTTCCCATCCAGTCATCCAGGTTCCTCTTAAAGAGGGCTAGAGAGGTACTTTGCTTGAAATGGAGAGGGAGTCTATTCCCCAGATGGAGGAGTCTTTGGGACACAAATCTATCCCGCCAACAAGTTCTATTAATGTTACAGACCAGGTTAAGGCCTTGTGTGTGGGTTGCATGAGTAGACTTTGACTTACAGATATGCAGCAACTTCATCAAGGCTGGGACTGAGATGGCCTTGTATGCCAGACACAGGTCACCTCTGAGCAGTCTTTATGAGACTGAGTAGATGGACAGGGCTTTTATCCTATCTGTATAGGATAGGTGTTTATGACCCTAGATTTTCCTGGTCAGGAACCTCTGTGGTCTCTCTAGCTGCTGCATGTGCTTGGCAAGGTACATACCGAAGGGGGCATCGTATTTGATAACGGGTCTGATAAGGGAAGAGTACCAGGGATGTTATGACCTCCTTGTTCCTGGAATACAGGGATGTTATGACTGCCTTGTTCCTAGATACTTAGTTTTACACTCGCTAAACAGCAAAAGTGCTGATTAGCGAGTATAAAATAACAGCTCAATGAATCTCAGTTTCACTCACATGCACGCATACACTCACACATACAGACATAAGCAGAAACACACACACACACACACACACACACACACACACACACACACACACACACACTTTTGTTTTTTAGTTTTCTTTTTTAAATATATTTTACACTGAATAAACAGCAGAAGTGCTGCTTAGCGAGTGTAAGATAATGGCAGACGTTCGTTTTTTTCAGTCCGTGCTCCATGGCAGCTTGATATGCTAACTTGAAGCAGCAGTCTCCTTTTTCATTGCTTATTACTTGTACCTTAATACCCTGCTGGAGAACATTTGTTCTCCAATCAGAGCTCTGATGTAGAGTTTGCCCATTCTCTAAGAAATATTAATGACTTCATCACAGGACAGGAGTAACAGAATTGAGACAGAGTCCTGATATATCAGAATGTTTATGTTAGATAAGCATCATGAGACTTCTCTTTTTGGACTACAGCTGGACAGTTGGAGTGATTAACAGTATGCATTTATCAATGTTATTAAACTGAGTTTTGAAGACCTAATTTCTCGGGCAATTAATTTAAGTTGTTTGAATGTAGCATGTTCCCTGCTGATCAGGTTATCTATAAAGGTGCAAATGTCTGTAGATGACTAGATAAGCATCCACCCAGTTTACAGGAGAAGGCTAACAGAACTGTGTGTTCTTGGTACAACAAAAGACCAAATGAGAAACAGTGGCTTATGCCCATCCAACAGATACAGGAGATTTATTATCTATTCAATAATACAAAAATGAAAAGGTGACAAACACATTATACTGTAGAACTCTCTCCAAGACTATGGAAAAATAGTCTTAAAATTAGAAGTTAGTCAGTAGCTATCTCATAAAATAATCATAATGCCAGTAAGTTATTATCCTGACAATCAAATTTTGAAACTATGAACCTGTGCAAGTCTATGAAAGAGAACTACAATGGGGTCTATCAGGTTTTACCTTTTAACAGAGTAAAACATTGACTGAAGCATGCACTTTTTTTCAGTGAGTTACTATACATATCTACATTTATTAACTCATTACATCCGAGTGACGCCTCCAGGTGCATCTGCAGTTACCTCCTACTGTGCCTCTAGCCATCAAATATTGCTTGTTTATATTTGCATTAATACTTCCAAACCCATGCTACATACAAGGCATCCGAATATTTTATCTTGAAGCATACATGACGGCAAACACAGCTGTACTGATATTTGACCTATGTCAATGAGTATTTGTTAGAACTGTAAGGTGAGAACTTCATTTTTTAGAGGCTCAAGCCACAGGCACTGGGAGTTAAAGGTACACACTCAAAAGAGCTGCAAGGTCTTACATTAAAGTGTAGTCACTTCAAATGTTGAAGTAGTGCGGTCGTTTTCTGAACTGACCAAATACTATTTTAACAACTTGTTTTTGATCCATGTAGCTTTTATTTCATTATAAATCATTCAGTTCACCACTCTTCAACCAGCGTAATCACTATGCAAAATATGTAAATCACTTAATGGTGCTGTAGTTAAACTATAAAGAAAAGTAATTTTGTGCTTCTGAACAAAAGCAAAATGGCAGGAGTAAGGAGCAGTTCACTTCCATCTTGAGAGATGTATTGAAGCAGCAAGCTAGAGAGACAGGCATAAATTAGATAGTGTGGCATAGGCAAATGTTATTACTTATAGTATCAGTGAACCTCTGTAGAGAAAGGTGAACTTCAAACAGCTGAGATTAATATGTGTACTTAAATAAGCAAAAGACATTGATTCATAGAAATGATGTATGTACTAATAAAATAATATATATAAAGCAAATATAATCCATGAAAATGCTGAGTGAGCTTCAGGAAGCCATTGAAGAAAGACCACAAAAGGACATGATAAAATACCATATTGTTAGTTCCCATTTTTTTAATTTCACTGTGAAATATCCTGGGCCCCTCCTTGATACCGTAGCAAAGCATTCTCACTTGTGATCAGCAAGCTTTCCCTCCACATTATAGTGCTGCAGAGTGGGGAGAACATGATGTAATTATTGTCTTGTGGGTGAAGAGGAAAACAGGTAGTCAGATATGGTGCCATCATGCAGCAGCCAGATGTCTTTTTCTTTGTATCCTACCCACTTTAAACACCCCCTAATCAGCTTCTGTAATGAAGTCAGTGTAGTTTATTCACAAAGTCAAACACACACACACACACACACACACACACACACACATACCTGACAATCTGCTGTGCTTTATACCTTGTTGTTCTGCCAAGAATAAAATGTCCAGTTTCACAGGAGTCAGTGTCTGGTAAAAATAAAATCCCCCTGAGAGAAGCACAACAGGCAACACCACTTAGTCCATCTCCCAATGCCAGCCCTATGACTCCTAGTCTGCTAATCAAACTAGGGTCACCAGGGGTCAAAGACAGGATCTATCCCTCTGCACTAGAAGGCTGACAAGAGCACACTGATTTGTTTCCTTCCCCAGGAAACAACTTTACTGATTGATTTCATATAGGGAGGAGGTATGGTCCACTTTGCTTTCTTCTGACCCTCAATTCCTCAGGCACCACCTCTGCTCTCAGTTAAATATTCCTGACTCCCCTCTAATTACCTATTAAAGATACATACAGCTTCATTGAAATCAGTTCTTACAACCCACTTCTGCAACTTCTTTAATGTGATATTCTCTCACCACAAACTTCCATCCATTTTTAATACCATTCACCCCTAAAAAAATTACTAGCAAACAATACATCACTCACACACCTTCCACCTTCCCATATATTCTATCTAGTTCAACTCCAACGTCATAGATTCCTGTCATTTCCTTTCAGAACTCTCTACCTACTCCTACACTCCACAATGCTTCTCCATCTGACCATCTTACTACTCCTCCCTCTTGCACTATGCTATATGTAACACTATCTCTACCCCCACCCCCTATCTACCATTCACTATCATATCACAAAGCCCTACAGCACCCACATTGAACCCTAAGATCTACACCATTCTTTTACACACTCCAGTTTCCAGCTACCACTAACACACACCACCAATTATATGCTCACTTTACATTATTTCCTCCAGCCCTACAAAACTACAACAACCTCACCTTTATCTTCCTAAATACCTCTAAAAATTCAACCCATTGTCCACATACTCCTTCTCTGAGCTAACATTGAAGACAATCTAGGCCCCTCCTATCCACAACATTTCCCCACATCTTCACCGTCTGCTGTTTGTGAACACCAAAGCATATCTAATAAATCTGACCAAATGAAAACCTTCCTTACAACCCACTCCCCTGAAGTCTGAGCTGATGGGTCTATTTCAAATGATTGAAGTTGCAGAACATGGAATCACAAGTCATCAAGGAGGAGATGATCAATGTTCTACAGCATCGAACATTAAAGTAGAACAAATTAAAAAAGATAAAAAGTCTTCTTGTAAGTTTTTGCAGGGGGACAAGTCCACTGCACCCCCACACCCCCTGCTACTTAAATAATACCAACTCTGACATCACCCTACAGTGAATAGAATGGTAAATTTCCCATTCTGTGCTGTATAATAGCATTCTATTTACTGTACTATAATATCGGTGTTGGTATATTTCAGTTGCAGGGGGTGTGGGAGCACAGCCCACCACATGGAGGGTGCAGGGGGCTTGTCCCCCTGCAAAAACATGAAATAAGAAGTTTTCATGTTTTAGTTTTTTTTTTTTTAATTTGATATTGCAGAACTTTGATCCTCTGGTACTCGATGATCAAAGGTTTGATGTTCTTCAATGGTGATACTCTGAAGGGGATCCCAGCTGACATGTGAAACATGACTTAGAAACAACAATCCCAATTTTCAGCAACTACTTCCTTCTTACAATGCCTCCAAGATGCAAGATCTGATAAATGTCAGGGTGGCAACACTCTCATTCATTATAAATACACCTTAAGCCAACCAACAACACCTTGTCAAACGCTGAACCTAACTGCTGGATCCTTCTAAAAATTCTCTCCTGGAAAATTATTCACTTTTTTAAATTTCTTTTACTTTAATAACAAAGAACAATTGCAGTAAAATAAAACAAGCAAATTACTAATATATCAATGTAATACAAATTAATAGCAGTTATTATTTTTCAAGCAAATCTTTAAGTTTTAGCCACAACATAAAGGAATGAGTAATATTAGAAGTTCTCATCCTAATCATATGTAACTCACAACTATATACAATTTTTGAAATACTAAGAAATTCAGTACAAGAGACAGAGTAGTTTTAATCTTCCAGTTCTTGGTTATTATTTTAATAGCTGTTGCTAGTATAGACTGAAGAAGAGACACTCTAGTCCTTGGAATTATTTCAGGGATAGGAGCATTAAAGAGAATCAAGGACTTGGAAATATTACATCTAGCCAACCACAATGCTTGAATAATGTTAGTGATTTCTTTCCCAAAAGGGGAGATGACCTCAAATTTGTATACCATATGTATCCAAGCAGCTGTTACAGAATTGCATCTCAAGAATTTGATTCAACTTGATTTAAACATAATTATAACCTTGTTAGGTCCAACAAATGCCCTGTACAAGAATTTCCAGGTGAACATTTTCCAATATAAACAGGACATAGTTTTTAATACTATTTTTATCTTCATCTGTACAATTTCCATTTAATTTTTGTTGAATAAATCCAAAACATATTGCCTAAGTATAAGAAGTCTAATCTAAGAATTTTCCTTTGGTTTATTATTAATATTAATTTGGAATTCTAATATTTGGGGGAAGTATTTTTTATCCAAATTAAATATCTTATTTTATTTGAGTGTACAAAATCCCTACATATTGTGTTAACAGCTTATTAGAATTGTGATTGTATCTAGACATTGAGTTTTCAACAGAATGTATTTCAGCTCCAATTAAAAAAATTGATGCAAATAAATTAAGTTTATTGTGTTTTTAGATCTGTCATTCTAGTGAAATTTTGAGTTTCTAAGCATTCATTTGTATATGCTATTGGAAAAATTGAAGGCAGAAAGAATATTATTTATATAGGGAATATGACCAGAAGAAATGTTTCTGTTTAAACAATAATCTTTTACTAGCCAGACAAAACTGTTAGGAGCCATTTGCTTATAACAATTATTAATATGTTTATTATTTTTAGATAACAATACCAGATGTATTCATTTCTATATTTCTATTTATATAGGGAATATGGTTAGAAGAAATGTTTCTGTTTAAAAAATAATCTTTTAATAGCCAGACAAAACTGCTAGAAATCATTTGCTTATAACAATTAGTAATGTTTAGTTGTAGATAATAATACCTGATGTATTCATTTCCATTTTAATTCATATGATGAATTTATCTGCAATGCAATATTTTTTTTACAATAGTTGAAGTAGCACACATCTGAATGTCAGAGAATCCTATTCCATCTTTACCCCAACCTTTTGTGTGCCAATTAAAAAAAAAAAACTCTTGGTTTGTTTGGATGCTAAAGAAACATAAGTAGTATGTTATTACTCTTTTTCATAATTGTTTTGGTGGAGAAAATATTATGATTGCATAACAAATAACATTTTAGGTAGAACTGCCAATTAACATTAAATGTTCTTCCATAATAAAGAAAAAATTAATTCCAACGTGCAACTAGACTTATAATTTAATCAATAACCTGCTGAATATTCAATTGTATCATTTCCTTACTATTATAAAAAAGATGATAGCAAGATATTTGATATGAGAGTTATTCCAACTGAAAGCAGAATATTTTAAATGATTTTTAAAAAATACTATTGATTAATAATGTATTTGTTTATTATGCTTAAATTTAAAATTTAACATAGCTTCAAATTGTCTCATAGAACTAATTATATGTTCTAGTGATTTTTCTATATTTCCCATTATAAGAAAAATGTCATTCACAGAGTGTTGAATCTTTAGTTCCCAATCATCTTCTGTTTATACCATAAATATTTTTGTTTGACCTAATAAAGTTATCAAAAGGTTCTTTCACTGATGCAAAAAGTAGTGGAGATAGCGGGTAACCTTGTTTAGTAACTTTTTGTAGTTTAAAGGAATTAGAAAGAAAGAAACCTAGTTTGACATAAGCACAAAGGTTAATGTAAAACTTTGAAATTAATGCTATTAACTCAGCTGAGAAGTTATATTCTTTAAGTGCTTTAAATAAATAGGCTAAATGAATCAAAAGCTTTGTCTAAATCAAGACTAATGCTAGAAAGGTCTTTTTTTTATTTGCGTAGGCTATTAGTGTGTAATCTTTTTATATCATCTTGTACCTGTCTATTCAAAATAAAACCTGTTTAATCATTGTTAATTTTAATATTATTAGATTCATTTTATTTGCTAAAGTCGACATGAACATTTTATAGTCGACATTTAGGAGTGAAATGGGTCTATAAAACAAACATTTTGTAAGATTTTTGTCTTGCTTTAGAATAGGTGAAATGAGAAAATATTTTCATGATGGGGGAACTTCTGTAGTTTTTTTATTTCCCTGAAAGCTTTTTTTCTAGTATAAAGACTGCATTAATGGGCAATAGTTTATATAGTCCAGGTATAAGACCATCTAAACCAGGAGCCTTATTATTTTTTTTAACTTTTTAATTTGATATTTTATTTCTTTTAAAGTAAAAGGTCAATCGATTTTATTTAATTATCAAAACCATAAAATAAGCACAGGCAAGGCTCCAGGTTCTTCAACTGCTTTAATCGATCAAAACAAACACAAGCACTTTCACAAAAATGCTTCTTCAGGTCTATGCCTTGTTCAATCAAACCACCCCTCTTATACCCTTTAATCATAGTCCTCTGACTCTCCATTATATATTTAAAGGTATACTTTTCATATAGCATATAAGTCTCTTTATAATTGAAAGCACTCACAATATTCATACATATTAAAAATACATGTATAAAAATACATATATAAAAAGTACATATATAACCACATATATAAAAATGTGTATATAGAAAATATCATAAAACATATAAAATTATATATAAAATTCAATACAATTTTCTACCTACGCAATGGTCTATTTTTTAAAATGGGTCTCATAGGTATATAATCATTGAGGCTATGCCCCACATTTGCCCTTAACCTAACTATCCATCCAGTAATTTGGTTATGTGTATTAGTTTTAGGTTGTAATGGTAAGTATTGAGGACTTTAGGGTGGGAATAGAAGAAGATTGGTATAGAGATCAGTGTTGGGTTATCTGGGAGACACTTGTGGTGGAGGGATTGAGTGGTGATGATGATGAGGTACACTTTTGTAGTAGTGTTGCTAGAGGAGTTGTTAGGGTAGAAAGAGAAGAAGGAAGAGAAATGAGAGGCATGAGTAAAACAGTATGATTTGTGTAGAATAAGATAGTTTAAATGTGAGAAGAGGGGGAATTAATGCTGTTGGAAGTTAGGCAGTTATAGGCAGTAGGGTATAAGTGAAAATACTGTGGGAGAGTAGTGTAGAAAAAGGGGGTGTTGTTAGAGTAATGTGGGTGAGGTGTGGGGAGGGATGTTGTGTAGTAGACCAATTGGAGTGTAGTTGGAATTGGAGGGAGTATGCAGGAGGTGGAGCTAAAGGAAGTATAAGTTTATAAAAGAAGAGGGTAAGAAAATGTTATCTGTCTGAATAACTGTGCCCATACTTCTACACTGTCTTGCTCAAGAGTTCTGGACAAAGCCAAAAATAATGGCGGGATCAAAGGGACAAAACTGCAGACAATTTTTAAATATTAATCTAATTTCCTTAAAAATAAGAACTGAGCACCAGGTTTTATGTGAACTTTTATTTTCTGAACAATAAGAAGTATGATATGCTATGTCTAACATTGTTGACTAATTGCAATCCTTAGAAAATTACTAGATAATCATTTTTTACAGTGACATGTCAATCAGGAAAATTCTGCATAATTTGGGACAGTTGAGTGTTATGATTATGCCTCACGAATGAATCACAGTCATTAGGCATGTGGATGACAATGGGGTCATTACCTTAGTATGATAATAAGGGCATTAAGTGCTGTGCACGTTTCCATTGCCAGCATCAGAGTGTGAAGACAGGGCAGAGTAGTATATTGTACCATCTGGGCTGCTATTATATAATTCCCTTCCACACAATGGATGCTTTTGTTTTTGTCTCTAGTATATGGTTTAGCATGTATAGGAGGTGGATTACTCTGCTTCTCAGTGCAGCACCATGTTGAAGTGTACCATTGCTATCCCAAAACATCTGCTGCTGAGTCTACTATCAACTGAACTGTTACTGCCATGCTGAGAGGAACATGAACATGGAGTGTGCTCTTTAGCAATGTTGGTGGGTGTTTGGTACAGAGTGGAAAAAGCTCTTTCATCTTGTTATTGAATGTGAAATGGCCCTATAAACCATTCTGTGATGCATAAAGTTCTGCATGACAGAACAAGAATCTTGCATGACTGGCCTTAAAATTCTTCAGGGGCATCTAGTTGGTAAGGCAGACACTGTGGCTAACATTAAGTTATACAGCTGTGTCCAAATTTAGTAACATTCACCTAACATTTTAACCCTTTTTTTGCAAATGACTCTGGATATCTATTAGTGCCCTGGTTTGTGTCATTCCAATCTGTAAACCCAGCTATGCTCCATTATAATGAAGTACATGCAAAAATCCATAACATGGTCAGTGAACGCTCTGATGACAACACACCAAGCATCTGACATTCCCAGATATAGCTAATAGGAAGGATGGTGGAGGAGATCAAAGTTATCAGCATTTGCAAAGTTAATAGCACAATGACATATGGCTCTCAACACACATACTAGTTGGAGGAGTATACCATAGGAGGTAGAAACAGGAGTCTGAATGTGATGTGTACTCTGTACTATAGATTATTCTTTCCTATGATGGATTGTAAATCTGTGACTATGACCTGAGGCCACTCCACTGGCTTCTTGCCCTGGAACCCCCGGGCAGGGTAATGGATCAGAGCACCTCAAACACACACACACACACACACACACACACACACACACACACACACACACACACACACACACACACACACACACTAACCCCCCACAAGCAGCACCATCCCCACAGCCATTCCAGTGTCCCATTATATGGTTGTTTCTCCCCAGCTACCATAAACAGTGTTCAGAACTATTCCCTTGAATGCACTAAAGCTCACAATTCCTTAAAAATGCAGTGAAGCTCACAATTCTTTGAAAATGCACTGGAACTCATTGTCTAATAGTTGGTGTAGAGGATTCATAGGTTCATGGTAGGTACTAGGCTATTGGACCAATGCCCTAAGTAAGCCTAGCCAACAAGGTTCCTTGGCTTATGCCCCCAAGAAAGTTAATTTCCTGTGCCCCTGTCAAGCAGAGCCACAAACGTGATCCCCAGGTTATAGTTCCCATTTCCCATCCACTTATCAAGATCTTTCTTGAAGAGTGCTAATGAGGAACTTTGGTTGACATAGATGGGTAGCTTGTTCCAGAGTATGGGCAGTGGCTGGGGCAGGAATCTATCCCCTCAACATGCCCTGTTTATTGTGGTGACAAGGTTTAGGTCCCTAGACCATGTAGCTCGGAGGGACTGGGATTTCGTTAAGTGTAGCATGTCCAACAGCTCTGGGTTTGAAATCGCTTTATATGTTAGGCAGAGATCACCTCAGAGTAGGCTATATGCTACAGAGTAAAGCTGGAGCTTTTTGAGACGGTCAGTATAGGGCATCTGTTTGAGACCAGTAATCCTCTTTGTGAGGTACTTCTGTGGCCTTTCCAGCTGCTGCAGATGTCTTGTGAGGTACATTCCAAAAGGGGCATTGTACTCTATAATGGGTCTAATGAGTGTTGAGTAGAGGGGAACAATGACCTCTTTTTTCCTAGATGAGAACTCTTTTGTGATAAGGTGTGCCATGTAGAAAGATTTCTTGAATACTGTGGTGATGTGATTATCAAAGGAGAGACAACTGTCCACCTGGGTCCCCAGGTCTCTTATCACACATTTGGCATTAAGTACACTGCCGCCTATGTGGCAGTTCATGAGTTCAGAGTTTTTACAAAAGGCGATGACAATGCACTTTTTGGCATTGAGCTTGAGGCCATGGCTCTGACACCAGGCATCTGTCTCAGTGAGGCCATTCTGTAGGACGTCCACATCATTTGAGGACTTGGCTATGGCTCCTAGTTTGCAGTCATCTGTCAACTTTGTTAGCCAAAGGCCTTATGTGTTAGCCTGTACTTCAGCGAAGTAGATACAAAACAAGACAGGTCCCCAGACTGAACCCTGTGGTGCTCCACTTGTCACTGGTTTGAAGTCAGATTTGGAGTCTGCAACTTTTGCAGTGTGGGTTCTGTCCATTTGCCAATTGGCAACCCATCTTGTGATGTAGGGATTTATACCTAGTTTAGTGAGTTTAGCTATAATTCCAGAATGGGGGATGGTGTTGAAACCCTTGGCGAGGTCAAGCTAGGCTGTGTGAACCACCTTACCCTCATCTACAGCTTTGGTGACTGCCTCAAATTCGTCAATATGGTTCAGGAGGCATGATCTGCCCTTCACAAACCCAAACTGGGTAGTGTCCACAGTTTGGAAGTTACCAATGTCTTTGTTTATGAGTTCCATGATGATATTTTCCATGGCCTTACAGACCAGGCTCATCAGGCTAATAGGGCGGTAGTTCCCAGGATCAGTGGTGGCTCCCCCTTTGTGGAGTGGGATAACTGTTGCTGTGCGACATTCAGTGGGCACAAAGCCTGATGTGAGACTATGATTGAACATGATGCTTAGGTGGGGAGTCAGTTCTTTCACAAGTTTGTGTAAAACGCAGCCTGGGATGTTGTCCAGTCCCATGGATGCTGTGCTTTTGGCTTTAGAGAGTGCAGATTTTACCTGTGTAGTTGTGATTACAGGGACTCTACATTCTTTCTGTATAGTTATGGGCCCTTTAGGTGGTAAGAGGGGGGTAAAATTAGCACTGAACCTATCTGCCAGGACATTGGCAATATCAGTTGGTTCTGTAATTTTCATGCCGTTGTGCTGAAACTCAGAGCAGATCTGGGTGTTGCCATTGAGATTCTTGACTTAGCTATAGAATGCTTTGTGGTTGTCCCTAAAATCAGTGGTAATTTTGTTTTCATAGCTTGCTTTGGAGGATCTTATAAGGGATCTCAGCTTCTTACTGAGGCTGACCAGGGAACTCCTCCACTCATGGGATTTTACTCTCTTTTGCAACAGTTTCTTCCTTCTGTTGTAGAGTTTGTTTATGGCAGGGGACCACCAGATTGGCTTCCTTTTTTTTGGAGGATAGTGTCTTGGTTCTGTTTGGGATAACATGATCCATGCACTAATGTAAGTGCTTACAGAGTGCATCTGTGTAGGATTCAGCAATCATAGCTGTATTGTCCATCTGCATAGGTGCCATGAAGTTCACCACTTCCATCTTGAGAAGCATGAAGTTGGCTTTGGTGAAATTTTTTTACCATGATTTCCTTAATGGGGGATGGGGGCAGGATGTGGATATCTAGGGTGATTAGCTTATGGTTGAATCTGACCAACGAGGAGATGACTTCAGGTGTGGAACACCGGTCACTCATGTTGGTAATGACTAGGTTTAGGATACTGTTGCCCCTGGTGGGGGTGTGGATAAGTAAATCCAGGGCATTGGAATTTATGAATTCCAGAAAGCGTTGAGTGAATGAGTTGGTACATGAGTAATTTTCCCAGTTAATAGCAGGGTAGTTGAAATCACCCATTATTAGGGTGTTTGATTGAACCTTAATATTTTCCAGTATATCAAGAAAAGAGGAGTGGGACTCCTGGGGCATGGTGGGGGATCTGTAGCAAGCCACAATTTGGATTAGAGTTTTGCCCAGAGTTAGTTGCACTTGGATAACCTCGGATGCATTATGCTGAGCAACTAGCCTGGAGGTGTGGATATCCTTAATGAATATGGACACACCTCTGCCTTTGGTATTCCGATCCAGGTTAGGTGGCCGAAAAGTGTGGTATGAGTTGTAGCCTGGTAATGCAGGGGTGCTCTCTGGAGCCTTGAACCAGGTCTCAGTCACTGCACAGATATTGATGTTCTCCATTTTAAGGAGTGCCGTGAGGGAGTGCATTTTGAGATTTAGACTTCTAGCATTGAGTAGCATTACCTTCAGTTTTTGCTTGCCTGTTCCTGTTACGGTAGTGAATTTGTAATTTGAACCTTGCCTAAAAAGGCACTATAGGGGCAACAAGAGCCTTAGCCAGTATCCAGAATCCCAGGGGTGACAGGTGCAGGCCATCTCTGGCAAAGAATCATGGTCTGTCGACAATGTCATCCCAGGCAGACAGATATTGGATCCCCTTAGAATGACACCAGAAGCTTAACCAGTTGTTGAAGTCAATCATTTTGTCCTTGTACTGCAGTATCATTCTGGGAGATTGCAGGATGCTACTCGGGGCTAGGGTCATACCTGCCAGGACTACAATATCAAAGAGCTCTTCCATGTCTCTTTTCATGTAGTCCAGGGAGGTATGTCTCAGGTCATTCACACCAACATGGACAATGACAAGAGTCATATTTGTACTTGTTGTGGAGTGACCTGAGTGCGTGAGTTATGTGGCGGATCCTGGCACCCAACAGGCAGCTTGACAGTAACCTTCTACTTGTTTAGCCTGGTGAGTGGGACACCAGTGTGCCTGACTATAGAGTTACCTATGACTAGTGTGTTGAGTACGTTGTTTTGCCTTATGGACTGTGGTTGAGTGGCACACTGAGTCTGTGGGCTGTGTGTCATTTGGGTTGTGTTGTGGGATGGAGGTTTCTTGCGTTTCTGCTTTGGAGTTCTCTGTTGCTTGAGTAGATTATTATAGAGAGCCTCCGCAAATGTTTTTGTGTTTCTATTTGTGGATTTTGGTGGTATAGGGTTAGTGGGACTATGTGATTGAGTGTGGTGTGGTGCAAGTGTTTACCTTCTTCTCCTGATTGTCAAGTTCAGTCTTGGTTGGAGAGAGATTTACCTCCAGTTTGGCTAGATAAGTGCATCTCTCACAGGTTGTAGTGCTGGGTGGTAGGTGGAGAGGGTTGTCTGTGCACATGAGGCAATTGCTGCATTGCCCCAAGATGCCCAGATTCATCAGATAGGAGAGAACACTGGGAGCTGACCTTTGGACATGCCTGAATAAAAAACTACTTTCCTCTAGACAAGTGAGGAAAGTGAGTATAAGACCTGTTTTTCTCTAAGCAAGTGAGGAAAGTAAGTACAAGAACTGTTTTCCTCTAGGTAAAAAGGAAGGTTGAGTGCTGCAGTAATTTGTAGCTTATTTAGTGCTAACAACAAGTTCTGGGCACAAATAAATTCAGGTGCTTAAACTAAGAATGTGTACCTGGATCTTGTGGTAGATAGGCTATCTAGTGCTCATCACTCCCACTGATGAGCTAGAATGCTTCCCTTCAACATAGAAAGGCTTGGGGGGCTCAGAAGCTTTCTAACAGTCCTGGATACAGCATATCTGTATCTGGGCTAGACTACTTACAGGAAAGGTGGGAAACAAGTGCAAATGTGGGCTTTTAAACCAAAAAGCAGAAAGAGATGTAAAAACTGCCCAAATGGCCAATAAATTACAATTTCTGGGCCAGAAACCACTCGTGTGGTAGATAGGCTACCTAGTGCTTACCACTCCCACTGATAAGCTAGACAGCTTCCCTCCAACACAGAAAGGCTTGGGAGGCTTAGAAGCTTACAAACAGTCCTGGATACAGTAAATCTCTATCTGGACTAGATTTGTTACAGGAAAGGTTGGAAACAAGTGCCAATGCAGGCTTTTAAACTAGAAAGTTGAAAGAAATGGAAAAACTGCCCAAACGGCCAATAAACTACAATTTCTGGGCCGGAAACCACTCTTGTGGTAGATAGGCTACCTAGTGCTTACCACTCCCACTGATAATCTAGAAGGCTTCCCTCTAACACAGAAAGGCTTTGAGGGCTCAGAAGCTTACAAACAGTCCTGGTTACAGCAAATCCATATCTGGCTAGACTAGTTACAGGAAAGTCAGGAAACAAGCTTAGAAATATTTTTATTTTGGAAAGTGGAAAGGGAGAAAGGAGAAACAGAAGAGAATTCAAAATTAAGGACCTAAGTGGCTTGCCCTTCACAAATGTTCTCTCTGTATTAGGTAGAGTGAGCTAGTGACACTAGACTGGAAGAGAGCTGGTAAAGGGCTGAACAGATGGGACTGGTAGGAGTGTCTGAAGTCAAAATATCATCTCAATGTACTTGGTTGAGTGAGCAAATGAAATAGACTCAGGAGGAGTGTTCAAACACAAATTTACAGGAGAAGCGGGCAATTCCAAAGCCACCAAGATTAATACCAAAACAAGAACAGTGAGGGCGAGCAGGAAACTAATTGCAGAGACAGAGAGAGACCACAGTATTCTACGAAACTATTAAATAGAAAAATAAATAACTACAGAGAGACACAGAAACAGTATTCAATGAAACAATTAAATAAAAAAATGAAATGCAGTACAATCTTTAACACTGCAAGTTTGTACTTAACTCAGCTATTAATGCAGTTGATTGTAGCCTAGGTATGTAGCAGAAGCCAAGCAACACAGGTATTGAGCAGTAATAATTTCAAAGATATGTGACTCGCTTATAAATACAGAGAAACCCTCTAGGCTAAGAGTTTAACACTAAATATCAATGAAGTGAAACACAATAGCCCCCACTACTGCAGAGACAGAGAGAGACCACAGTATTATATGAAACAATTAAATAAAAAAATAAATTACTACAGAGAGACACAGACACAATATTCAATGAAACAATTAAATAGACAGAAAAATGAAATGCAGTACAATCTTTAACACTGCAAGGTTGTACTTAACTCAGCTAGTAATGTAGTTGATTGTAGGTATGTAGCGGGCTCTTGTTTCTTGTCACTGAGGTACAGGGCTGGAGTCTGAGTAAATGAAATAGCCTGCCATCCCTAACTAGGGAATTACACACAAACCTTACCAATGGAATGTCTGTGTGTCTTGTATTTTGTGGAATATTTAAATTCCACATGGAACAAACTAAAGCAACAGCAGGTATGTTGTCGACATACACAGATGTCATGAAGAAACAGCAACAGCAGTGTGTGTCAATGCATGCACAGATGTAGAAGGCATTCTAAAAGAAGAATGCCCATAAGTAGAAATGTATTTTTTGTTGTTGTTTTTAATTGTTGTGGCAGCCCCCCACAGCCAGCAAGCCCCTCCCACCCAGCTGGCCCTAGGAGACTGCATTGGTCACCTAGTGTTGGGTCTGTCTGGGACATTGGGTTCTTTCTGGCAGTGTATATACAATTATGGGCTGTGTTTCCAGCAATACCCCCCCCCCCCAGAACATACCATATCCCAACTATGGACAACACTGCCAGACAGACCAATAATGAGGAAACTACCAGTTCTTTGTTGCTTGACAGCCAATGTTGAACCCTGATCAATGCAGACCTTTTTCACACTTAACCTAGGTGCCCCATCTGGTTACATGACTGGCTTAGGATTATGCAGTAGGCAAATGATGGCTTAATGTATCAAGGCTGGACTCTCGGAAGCCGTTTATTAACAGAGCAGAATTTTAATCTTCTGTGATAACTGTTATACAACATATGCTAATTCGCAAAGTAAGGAATACTGCCTGCTGCACATAGCTGACAACACACCTTCACACCATGCAAATGCTGTCTGTTGTTGCAGTTAGCATGGTCAAACAGTAACATATATATTCATTTAAGAGGTGAAATGTTATGAATATAGTCCATTATGATATAATTTCAGGAGGCTACAACCCTAGAAAAATATTCAAAGAGCTGTATTTGGGAGCACAAAAAAAACTAGCAATAACATATCTGCATCAGCAACTATATGATCCAGCTCTAGTGTACTGTGGATGGGGTCATTCCTAACTCATTGAGGTTCATGCTTAACGTCTGTGTCAAAAAACTGATAACATGTCAATAAGTATACATTAATGAGACCTCAAGGAGTTCCATCCATGTCCTTCCTCCATTGGAAGTGCATTTTTTTCCTTTATTTCAAACATACACTCTTGGTCCATGGCTTTCTGGTTCTGCTGGCACATGGTATTGCAGCAGATCCAAACTTTTTAGAGCAATACATAGAATTCAGAGCTTAGTGATCCATCTTTTCATTTAAAAGCAATAATTTTATATCAAACCGAAAACAAATTCCACTGCATTTTTAAGCAATCTATGTTAAATGTAGTCTATAAAAAAGGAAAATGTTATCCCTTTAGTAGTCAGCCAGTTAAAAACTACATATTAAAACTAGCAATAAATGCCACATCTGCAACAAGTGTCATACACTTGCATTCAGCATTTGATAATACAATTCCTTCTAAAATTAGAAAATGTTTTACTAGCTGGATTAAACTGGATCTATTATAAAGAATATAATAGATGCCACACTAAAAAAAATCAGTACAGTTAACAGTTTACATTGTTAAATGCAATGAAAACATATGACAATATTTAATGTATTGTTTAATAGCTAAAGGCCTCTGAGTGCTTCTCTTTTGTATTTAGGATGTGTAAAAATAATGATATAAATGAAAACCAAGTACAGCACTTGGAAGTATCCAGCAAAGGTTTAAATGACTGTTGCAACTTCAAAACTTATGCAGCACTTACATGTTGAGTTAAGTCATTCAATTAAGAAGAGGAGTATTGATTTTAGCATTAGCAATGGAATAAACAATTAGTTTTATATACCCCTTGCTTAATTTTTTTTTCTACTCAAGCAATTAGGTGGTTGAACCTGTCAATGTCATGCCTTCAGCTTGTACAAAATAAATCAAGAGGCAGATTTGTGTGAACTCACAACAATGTTAATTAGGAGAAGGTGCTTTACTGCTTGCTATTGTTTTGATTGAGGATTAATGCAAATCTTATGATTGTAGTGCTTATTCTTTCTTCTGAAACACATCGAAATAAAGAAATGATGAAGAAAGAGTACATATTTATTCTGAAGAAATTGATCTTATGTTTTTGTTTTCCACATGAAAATAGATCAATTGGTTTAAATTTTAGTTACTTCTGTAATACTTTGGGTGAGACTACAAAATGTCATTCACTCCAGGATTTGGAGCAATTAAAGTGTATTGTCTGTGTTTTCAGTGCACCAATTGAGCACTTACATTGTTATTATACACACACACACACACACACACAATACGTCAAGAAGCACACTGGAGGCAGGACTATATAACATAAAGTTTTACTCAGTAACTAGTAAGGGAACAGGAATAACTGCACTTGTTTTCATTAAGTATCTGTATATGCATATTCTTGCATACATATACACACACGCATGCACACATATGTATTCATGCACTTGAACACATGCACACACACACACACACACACACACACACACACACACACACACACACACACACGCACACACAAGCACACCCCTTACCCCTCCACACACATCCATGCATATGCTGACACACACACACACACACACACACACACACACACACACACACACACACACACACACACACACACGTGTGTGCACATGCATAGACACACAAATAGTAAGTCAAGAAACACATTGGAGGCAGCACTATCTAAAATAATGTTTTACCCAGTACCAGGCCATTGAACATGAATAATTATACTTAACTTTCCTTAAATATCTTCACATGCATATTCTTAGAGCCATCTGAGATACCTTATGGTTAAACACATCCACTTTATGTTATGCCTAGTTTTATCCGTGCTGTCCTTTGGTACCTTTAGATGTCTCACTGGTAGCCTTTAAGAAAGGGTACAGTCAATGAACAAATTCAAGACATTGCTCATTGCCTGTAAAAATTCCAAGAGTGAGTATGCTGAGCATAATTTCAATTCACAACACATTGCTGAAGCAGTTTGTTCAAGAAAACTGCTTTGATATGCCGATGATTGATGATGTCTGATAATGATAAAAGTATTGGACTATTTTTTCCCTGCTCCATCTGTGATCTGGAAAATGTTTAAATGTTACTTATATATATTTTATTTTGCAAGTGGAAAAGATATTGTATATGATTAATAGCAGTATCCATTTCAAGAAATGTCTTTTAAAATATTTTTTTATTTACTTGTCATATTCTGATATGAAGGTGATCTAATACTTTTGGATTATTCTTATGTGACTGGCAATAGATGGCTGGAAGTAGGAGTAATAGGTAGGTAGTAGGCTATCGGCCCTAGGGCCTATACAAGCCCAGCCAAAAAGTTACCCTGGCTTTTGCCACCCAAGAAAATTATTTTCCTGTGCCACTGTCGAACAGAGCCACAGAAGTGATCCCCGGGGTGAATTTCCTATTTCCCATCCAATCATCAAGATTTTTTTTGAAGAGTACTAATGAGGATCTTTGTTTGATATAGATAGGTAGTTTATTCCAGAGTATGGGAAGTCTCTGGGACAGGAATCTATCCGTCCGGCATGTACTGTTTATTGTGGTGTCAAGGTTTAGGTCCCTAGAGCGTGTAGCACAGAGGGACTGGGACTTCTTTAAGTGGAGCATGTCCAACAGCTCTGGGTTTGACATAGCTTTGTATGTTAGGCAGAGATCACCTCTGAGTAGGCAATATGCGACAGAGTAAAGCTGGAGTTTTTTGAGACGGTCTGCGTAGGGTCTGTTTGAGGCTGGTAATCCTCTTTGTGTGGTATTTCTGCGGCCTTTCCAATTATTGTAGATGTCTTGGGTACATACCAAAAGGGGCGTTGTACTCTGTAATGGGTCTAATGAGTGATGAGTAGAGGGAAACAATGACCTCTTTTTTTCTGGATGAGAAACCTTTTGTGATGAGGTGTGCCACGTAGAAGGATTTCCTGACTACTGTGGCGATGTGATTATCAAAGGAGAGACTACTGTCCACCTGTGTCCCAAGGTCTCTTATTACACCGTTGGTGTTAAGTATACTACTGCCTATGTTGTAGTTCATGGGTACAGAGTTTTTACCAAAGGGGAAGACGATGCACTTTTTGGCATTAAGCTTGAGGCCATGGCTTTGACACTAGGCATCTGTCTCAGTGATGCCCTTTTGTAGGATGTCCACCTCATTAGGAGTTTCGATTATGGCTCCTAGTTTGCAGTCATCTGTGAACTTCATTAGCCAAAGACCTTCTGTGTTAGCCTGTACTTTAGAGAAGTAGATACCAAACAGGAGAGGACCCAGGACTGAACCCTGTGGTACTCCACTTGTCACTGGTCTGAAGTTGGATTTGGAGTCTGCTACTTTCACAGTGTGGGTTCTGTCAGTGAGCCAGTTGGCAACCCATCTTGTGACATAGAGATTTATACCTTGTTTAGTGAGTTTATCTATAATTCCAGAGTGGGGGATGGTGTCAAAAGCCTTGGAAAGATCTAGATAGGCTGTGTGAACCACCTTACCCTCATCTACGGCTTTGGTGACTGCTTCAAAGAAGTCTATCAGGTTTAGGAGACATGATCTGCCTTTTACAAACCGAACTGGGTGGGGTCCAGAGTTTGGAGATTACCAATGTCTTTGTTTATAAGTTCCATGATGATACATTCCATGGCCTTGCAGACCAGGATCGTCAGGCTAATGGGGCGGTAGTTCCCGGGGTCCATGGTGGCTCTCCCCTTGTGGAGTGGGATAACCGTCACTGTGTGCCATTCAGCAGGCACAAAGCCTGAGGTGAGGCTATGACTGAATATGATACTTAGGTGGGGGTGCCAGTTCGTTCTGTAGTTCATGCAGAACGCAGCTTAGGATGTGGTCTGGTCCCATGGATGCTGTGTTCTTGGCTTTGAAGTGTGTGGTTTTTACCTTGTGCAGCCATGATTATGGGAACTTTACATTATTCCGGTATAGAGATGGGCTCTTTAGGGAGTGAGAGGGGGGGGTAAAGTTAGCACTGAACCTATCTGCCAGGATGTTGGCGAGATCAGTTGGGTCTGTATATTTAGTGCCATTGTGCTATAACTCAGAGCAGATCTCAGTGTTGCCTTTGAGATTCTTGACATAGCTATAGAATGCTTTGTGGTTGTCTTTAGAATCAGTGGCAATTTTGTTTCCATAACTAGCTTTGGAGGATTTTATTAGGGATCGTAGCTTCTTACTGAGGCTGACCAGGGAGCTCCTCCACTCATGGGAATTTACTCTCTTTTGCATCAGTTTCTTCCTTCTGTTGTACAGTTTGTTTATGGAAGGGGACCACCAGATTGGCTTCCTTTTTTTGAAGGATATCATCTTGGTTCTGTTTGGGATAGCATGATCCATGCACCCGTGTATGTGCTTATAAAGTGCAATTGTGTAAGATTCAGTAGTCATAACTGTTTTGTCCATCTGCATGGGTGTCATGAAGCTCACCACTTCCATCTTAAGAAGCATGAAGTTGGCTTTGGAGAAATTTTGTACTGTGGTTTCCTTAATGGGGGGTGGGGGCAGGATGTGGATATCTAGGGTAATTAGCTTATGGTCGGATCGAACCAATGAGGCATTGACTTCAGATGTGGAACACCAGTCACTCATGTTGGTAATGACTAGATCTAGGATATTGTTGCCCCTGGTAGGGGTGTGGATAAGTTGATCCAGGGCATTGGAGTTTATGAATTCCAGAAAGCGTTGAGCGAAGGAGTTGGTACATGAGTAGTTTTCCCAGTTAATGGTGGGGTAGTTGAAATCTCCCATTATTAGGGTGTTTGGTTGAACCCTAATATTTTCCAGTACATCAAGAAAAGAGGAGTGGGAACCCTGGGGCATGGTGGGGGATCTGTAGCTTGCATTGCAGTTTTGCCCAGAGTTAGTTGCACTTGGATAACCTCGGATGCATTATGCTGAGCAACTAGCCTGTAGGTATGGATATACTTTGGTGTTCCGGTCCAGGTTACATGGCCGAAAAGTGTGGTATGAGTTATAGCCTGGTAGTGCAGGGGTGCTCTCTGGAGCCTTGAACCAGGTCTCAGTCACTGCACAGATATTGATGTTCTCCATTTTAAGGAGTGCCTTAAGTGAGTGCATTTTGAGATTTAGACTTCTAGCATTGAGTAGCATCACCCTCAGTTTTAAGGGTTATAAATTATAGTTGTATATAGTTTTAAGGCGTATAAATTATAATTGAAATTAATGAAAGGCATGTCTTTTCTCCAGTGCCTTGAATAAGCCTGGATAAAGAGAGAACTGAACCCATGATGAGCTGCTTCCATTTCTGACAACTGGAAGCAAATACATCTCCGTAAAAGCAGCACAGTATATTTAAAGAAAAATGACTTTTAAGATGTGATTTTATGTCAGCATTAATGAGTGAAAAAAAATCTAAACTCTACATACTACCCAACAACTTCTTCCGCAGACACAACAGACTGAAATGCAATGTAACTGCTAGTTGAAATATGCTGTCATTTCGACATAAAAGATATGTAGCTGAAATTAGGATATCCACAATGGTCACACCCATAACCCAGCCCCAAATGAAGTAACCTGTACCTAAGTACCATATGTCCTTGCTGCAGTCAAGTTCTCACTGCACATACATGGTATGCAACATAATACTTATGGAAAATTAACTAAACAAAATAACTTGCTTACAAGTGGCCTCAGGCATTTGTGGCTAGAGCCTACTTCGAATGATAAAAAAGAGAAGCCAAACAGGTAACTGAACAGCTAAACAAAAAAGCGAAGCAAATCCAAAACACTCGGGAACCAAAGAATATATTTTTAACGTATTTTATTAAGAACGTTTTCGCTCCTGAAAAGACAGAAGCTTCTTCAGACAAAATAAAAGGGCGCCAAACCCACTTTTTAAATGCAAAAGATTTTGTTGACATGATGTCATATCCTTGGCAACCAAGGTATTGAACAATACACCTTTCAGCGTACAAGTATAAAACAATCAACATAAAAGCAACATTCCCAACCAATTAAGCCAATCATTAATCAAACATTTTTTAAAAAAAGGTTTTTTTTAAAAAAACTTATATAACCTTTCATACAATAAAATGCCTTTAAAGACAATTAAACACACGTACAAAAGACATTAATCAAGGAGGTGTAATCTCAAAGTAAGTTAACTAGGTAAGATGCCAGTTTAAAACCCAGATGACTGTTATATTTTGGGTTGACAGCAATATTACAAGATGTTTTTAACCCTAAGTAATACATTAGGAAGTATCCGGAACATGCAAGGCCTTATAAGGTGTATTCAAAAAGAACTAAGCCACAAGTGTCTACTGTGCACAGTTATAAAAGTTAAATAATATACAAATCTAATTCCTGAGATAACTTTTATATTTTAAAATAACGGAGATGTTACAGGCTTCATTTAGCCCAGGGGGAGAGAAGGCATTTAATAACAATTGCCATTCCAACTCCTTTATTTCGAGTAGGAGAGGTTGGGGACCCCCCCTGATCCCGACTTTAACTAAGTCAATTCCCATAAAACAAAAACTGTGCCCAACATGATCTAAAACATGCTTCGAAAGAGCATTGTCAGTTTTTTGTTTTTTATAGCATGATTATGTTGGTAAACCCGGTCCCGCAATCTGCGGTCCGTTTTACCAACATAAAATGCCGGACAACAGTTACAAAATGCGATGTAAACTATTGACTTAGTATCACAACAGATCTTATGTTTGATATAAAATTTTAAGGGGTCGAGGTCATGGTGAAACATTACGTGAAACAGATTGACTTTTTACTGTCAGAAACCAACGTTCTCAATGAGAAAATTAAAACGGACATAAACTTTCTCCGGTACAAATATGATTACCACCAGATTTTTGAAAGTATTGATGCTCTACTAGTTAAATTAAAAACAAATAAAAATAAAAAATTACTGAGAGATCGGCAAGCATATGCTAATGAGCTTGCCTACCCTAACCTGGTTAAGAACTCTAATGGGCCTAAAAACCAGGTTGAATTACACAACAAAAGTACTAATGACAGAGGTGTGGCCCCCCTTTCTACTACCCTGGATGAAAATGAACATGAAATTGAGGATGGAGATGAAGGTCCATCTTCTCATCAACCAAGGAGAAGTAATAGAATTAAAACCAACTATAATAACCAGGGTTATCGTCCTAATTATAAAAATCAAACAAAGCCTTTTTTAGGGCGGAAGAATTATCAGCGGCAAAACAATCAGAACAAATTGAAATAGAGCCCAGTTCAGGGCCTTCCGCTGCCCCTCCTGGTAAACCCATTATTTTGACTAATAACAAAGGTGACTTTATGGTTTATAACTTCTCCGAAGTCAACATTGAACAAGATCTAATTGAACTGTTGGCTTTTGGCTTGTCTTTCGTTCCTGATCAGAAGATCTGTCTACCTAAGCTCCTAATGGACCTTAAATGCTTTGTGCGGAGCTTAAACCTTAAAGTGTTGTTTAATGGTGACTCTAACAAGGACAAATCTCCTTTTAAATTGTTAAGTGCCTTTAATCCTCCCCTTCACCCTATCTTGCATACCTTTGAGTATGCTTGTGAGCTTGACTTTAGACAATTGTTTGAGAACATTAAATGGTTTGATAATAAAAGTAACATTTCACCTGAACAAAGAATTAGCTTGAAAAACTTATGTAACTTACCTATTAGGGTGATCAAGCCAGATAAGGGTGGGGGCTTAGTCATCTTTGATAAGAATGACTATATTTTAAGAATGTCTAAGGTACTTAACTCTCCAGCTTATGAAATTTCATCCTTAAATGAGACATCAGGCCAATACAATAGGATCAAGGGGTACTTTAGGGACTTGTTTATTGAAGGGAGGATTGACATCGACACCTTCAATTTTATAAACATCTCTTTCCCTAGAGTTCCAGTGATGTTTGGGATCCCCAAAATTCACAAAAACCTGGTGGATCCACCTATGCGAGCCCTAGTGGATGGGAGATGTTGTATCACTCACCCTTGTGCTAAAGTTGTCGATTATATCCTTAGCAAATACCTTAAACTACTACCTCAAATCTGTAAAGACTCTTGGTCTTTCTTAAGGTCCATTAATGACATTCCTTTCAACCCTTCCTACAACTTTTTAACAATCGATGTGGTGGACCTATACACCTCTATACCACATCAAGAAGCTGTGGAATGGGTTGAACTCATGTTAGTAGATCTAGAAGCCCCGAAAGAGGAGATTGAGGTGGTCACTCTCCTTCTTGACATCATTTTATCGTCCAATTTTTTCATCTTTAACAACTGCCATTACTTGCAGAAAAGGGGCATAGCCATGGGCTCCCCATGTGGAGGGAGTGTGGCTAACTTGGTGGTTGCTTACTGGGAAAAGACATTCTTGTTTAAGAATCCCCAGTTTAAAGAGGTCTCCAAATTTTACACACGCTTTTTGGACGATGTGTTTGTCCTCATCCAGGGTAATTTGGATACTGTCACCAATTTAATTGGAAACATGAATGAATCATGTACCTTTTTAACATTTACTCATCATTTTTCAGTCAGTGAGATTGACTATCTGGATGTCAAACTTGTTAAAGACCTTCATAATAACCAAATTCTTTCTAGTATTTTTAGGAAGCATACCTACTGCAATGCTTTTCTACATTTTTCCAGCAACCATCCCTGGAAACAAAAAAAGTCCATTGTCAAAGGCCAGTTGGTTAGAGCTACACGTATGTGTAACACCCTAACGGCCTTTGAAGATGAGTGTTCCACGCTTAGGAGCATGTTCTTGAACAGGGGTTACCCTTGTGAACTACTTGATAGTTTAATTGACGAAGTTTCTTTCAAAAGAGCTTCAGGGTTTTATCAACCACTCCTGCAAGGCACTACACAGTGTACTCTACAAGTCACTGAGATTTTGGAAACATTTCCACATAGTAATGAACTTGGACCCCTTTTGTATGAATTCAGCAGTTCTGGCTATGACAAATCTACCATAACCCGTGATTTCAAGACTAGCTTTGTTATTACACACAATAAACACATTAACAGCATGTGTTTAATCATTAAGAAGAACTGGCATTTTATTTTAAATAATGCCTACTTACTTGAAATCCTGGGCTCTTTCCCCTCCTTTGTATTTAAGAGGGGTAAAAATTTGAAGGAATTGTTGCAAACAGGAGACTCCCCATATGTTCGATCTAGACAAACTGGGACATTCTCCTGTGGGTTTTGTAACTGGTGTAGATTATTAAAAACAGGAAATTCTTTTGTTATAAGAGGGGAAAAATTTTATATCAAACATAAGATCTGTTGTGATACTAAGTCAATAGTTTACATCGCATTTTGTAACTGTTGTCCGGCATTTTATGTTGGTAAAACGGACCGCAGATTGCGGGACCGGGTTTACCAACATAATTATGCTATAAAAAACAAAAAAACTGACAATGCTCTTTCGAAGCATGTTTTAGATCATGTTGGGCACAGTTTTTGTTTTATGGGAATTGACTTAGTTAAAGTCGGGATCAGGGGGGGTCCCCAACCTCTCCTACTCGAAATAAAGGAGTTGGAATGGCAATTGTTATTAAATGCCTTCTCTCCCCCTGGGCTAAATGAAGCCTGTAACATCTCCGTTATTTTAAAATATAAAAGTTACCTCAGGAATTAGATCTGTATATTACTTAACTTTAACAACTGTGTCCAGTAGACACTCGTGGCTTAGTTCTTTTTGAATACACTTTATAAGGCCTTGCATGTTCCGGATACTTCCTAATGTATTACTTAGGGTTAAAAACATCTTATAATATTGCTGTCAACCCAAAATATAACAGTCATCTGGGTTTTAAACTGGCATCTTACCTAGTTAACTTACTTTGAGATTACACTTCCTTGATTAATGCCTCTTGTACGTGTGACTAATTGTCCTTAAAGGCATTTTATTGTAGGAAAGGTTATATAGGTTTTTTAAAAAAAACTTTTTTTAAAAAATGTTTGATTAATGATTGGCTTAATTGGTTGGGAATGTTGCTTTTATGTTGATTGTTTTACACTTGTACGCTGAAAGGTGTATTGTTCAATACCTTGGTTGCCAAGGATATGACATCATGTCAACAAAACCTTTTGCATTTAAAAAGTGGGTTTGGCGCCCTTTTATTTTGTCTGAAGAAGCTTCTGTCTTTTCAGGAGCGAAAACGTTCTTAATAAAATACGTTAACAATATATTCTTTGGTTCCCGAGTGTTTTGGATTTGCTTCGCTTTTTTGTTTCGAATGATAAAAAGGACAAGCAACATAGATTATTCATTCAGATTCTTGCCTTACATTATATTACTCTAAAACTGTATTCATTCAGATTCTTGCCTTACATTATATTACTCTAAAACTGAATCTATGTGTATAATTAAACATGGTTGAGTGTTTAGCAAGTGCACTTCTTTCTATATCATGGTTCCTTATAGCTGCCAGATGTTCTCTAACTTATCCCTCAAAGTCCTATTTGTCATCCCTACATAAAATGAGGTACATAAATTGCAAGTAGCTAAGTAGATTATATTCTTGGTTGCACAATTAGCAGAGACTAAACGTATAAACCTTATTGGTCTTGAGATGTATAAACTCATTGTCTAATGCTAGCACTTCGCAAATGTTACAGCATCCACATTTTTGTAAGCCTCTTACATCTACTTTGTAAGATTTGTTTGTATGACATAGTCTCCTCAAATTCTTTTTGTTTCTGTAACTATAGCATGGTCTATTATCAATTACTTGCTTGATTTCAGTATCAGCTTGTAATATAAACCATTTTTTATTAATAATTTGTCTAACACAATCTACATTATTAGAATATTCTAGTGTTATTTTCACTCCATTGTTACTATAATTAGTTCTAGATGTTCTAGATGTATTTTTATGAGTCATTCTTGGGCCATACGTATATGGTTGGGTCCAATCAGCTCTCAAACTTTGCATTTCCTGTATACCTCTGTTTATCTCTCCATGCCTATAACCACATTCTATTAATTCATCACTAAATCTAGTAGTCCCTCGATAATATTTTTATATATGTGAGATGGATGCATGCTGTCTCTATATATTATTCTTACGGCATGTTTTCCTATGTAATTCTGTACAGAAATAACCACATGCATTTTTCTTAATTGACTTGATATGCATCTTATTGGAGATGGTTTTGGACAATAATGTATTTTTGTTCAAAGATACCTATTTTCTTCAACTATTTGGCGTAGCTATGGGCACTTCGTGTGCTAATAGCTACGCCAATATAGTTCTAGCATACTGGGAAGAGAAGTATGTGTTAAGTCATAGGGACTATTCTCAATACATTTTTCTATACCAGAGATTTATACATGACTTAGTATTGATTTGGACAGGAAGTATAGAGTTGTTACATCAGTTTTTGTCATATATAAATACCACTACTGACTTCTTAAAATTTACGTATACTATCTGTAATACACAAATTGAGTTTCTTGACATTACTGTTAAGAAAAATGCATGTGATTATTTCTCTACAGAATTACATAGGAAAACATGCCGTAAGAATAATATATTATATAGAGACAGCATGCATGCATCCATCTCACATATATAAAAATATTATCAAGGAACAAGCCATGCGTATTTCTAGATTAGACAAGGTAGAAGCCAAATTTAATGAGGATATTACTAGACTTAGTGATGACTTAATAGAACGTGGTTATAAGCATGGAGAGAAAAATAGATGTATACAGGAAGTACAAAGTTTGAGAGCTGATAGGGCCCAACCATATATGTATGTATGGCCCAAGAATGACTCATGAAAATACATCTAGAACTAAATATAGTAACAAATGGAGGGAAAATAACACTAGAATATTCTAATAATGTAGACTGTTTTAGACAAATTATTAATAAGAATTGGTTTATAAATGGATGCCAATGAATGACTGGAAACATGAAATAAGCCAGAAACCACAAAAGTTAATATATATGTAATTTTTATATATATATATATATATATATATATATATATATATATATACAATTTTCTTTTATATTTAAAATGAAATATGTTGTACAAACACTTTACCATCCTCCAAAGGGTATTTTATGATGTGGACAATTTTATGATATCAATTAAGTATTTTATTCAGACATTGGTTCTGTAAGGTCACATGTTTTAACCTTGAACAATATTTAAGTGGTAGTAATGGTTGTAACAGTTATTCTGAAGAAGTTCATGTTATATTATAAGTGAACGAAACGCGTAAAGAATTGTGGTTTCTGGCTTATTTTGTGTTTCCAGTCATTCGTTGGCATCCATTTATTTGGTTTAGTTGTGTGTGTTTTTAAAGAATTGGTTTATATTACAAGTTTATACTGAAATCAAGCAAATAATTCATAATAGACCATGCTATAGTTACAGAAACAAAAAAATTTTGAGGAGACTGTTATGTCATACAAACAAGTCTTATAAAGTAGATGCAAGAGGCTTACAAAAATGTGGATGCTGTAACATTTGTGAAGTGCTAGCATTAGACAATGAGTTTATACATCCCAAGACCAATAAGGTTTATACGTTTAGAGTCTCTGCTAATTGTGCAACCAAGAATATAATCTATTTAGCTACTTGCAATTTATGTACATCATTTTGTGTAGGGATGACAAATAGGACGTTGAGGGAATGAGAGAACATCTGGCAGCTATAAGGAACCATGATATAGAAAGAAGTGCACTTGCTAAACACTTATACATCATTCAAACAAAATTCAACATTCCCAGTAATTATGTGATTTTTTTCCCCACTGTGACATTTTTTCTTTGTAGTTATAATGCTTATTTTCTAAGAAAAGGTCATAAAACTAAACATGTCAGATCTTATAACCACCTTCATTATAAGGTAAGTTAGTGTGTTGACTGATATATCTAGCTTGTCGGCTGACAGTGGCATCCTAGATGTTGACAAAGGTATTAGAAGGCATTGCTGCTATTATCAAGAAGTTATCTAATGATTGTGCTACTTGTTCTATGTTAAGTGTAAAGCTGTGTTTTATGCTGCAAAGTTGCAGCTCCACAGACCATGCCTTATCATAAAAAGATGTTATCCCTAGTTTTTTACCTACAAGCTCCAGTCTTGACAATGGACAAGTATAAGACTGCTATAGTGCCTGAATTAAACAGCCAAAAGCTGAGATCTCTATTAAACCAATCTCATTTATATAATCTAGAAGGAGAATTGTAGGTTTGAGACTTTTGTCTTTTCAATGAGACAATACTCATTTGGACATTTTCCAGTACTAGCTGTCTGGGTAGTGTCGCTCGTCTGGTCAGGATAAAACAGATGAGCATTCACAAGTTCTTTTCAAGCAGCTTTATTACACACAGACACATCAAAAATGAAGCTTTGTAACTTAAACTTATAAACAGACTGACTACTGCACTCGCACATGTTAACACCCTGGCTGTTCCCTCAAAATGGCACTGCCGCCTGCACATGCCCAGTATTTATATGCACTTGCTACATCTGGAAATTCTTCTTAAAGGTACATACACATGCTCTGATCTACATCCTCCCTCTTTGCGAAATAGTCCCTATACGATGTGCAATTTACAGAAATGATCTTTTGACATGCAAGTATACAGAACTAATTATTTGACCTGTGATCGTACAGAATTAGACACATAGAAAACAATTATGTCCAAGTTACTGTGTGTTTTATACTAGGCCTAGAAATATGACCTGATTGTATAACATAAATGTCAGAATGGATCTAGCAATGGGGACTGTCTTCAAGGAATGTTCATTGCTGGGAGCATTTGGGACATCATCAGGAATGGGAATGGATACTGCAACATGTTCTTCGATATGAACATTGTCAGGGTTGCTCTGAGATCTAGAGTCTGCATCGCAGGTACAATACTGCAATATCATTTCTGATATAGGAAGAAGATGCCTGTGGTTTCTCCTGTATGCTGTACTCTTAGATTCCACTAAGTAGGATCTTGGCTTGGTACATATACCTCTCACTTGTCCAATTCAATCAAAGCCTTTCACTGTTTGCATCCTCACTGTCTCTCCTTTCAACAGAGAAAGAAATCTGCTCATTTTATCTTAGCTGGAATTTTGAGAAGAATGCTTCTTAAAAAGTTGGGAATTGATTGCTCTGTTGTTTTTAGTATTAGACACCAACAGACTAGAACTGATAGGCAAGGTTGTTCTGGTTTGACTAGATAGACGTCTCTAAGCAGGCGAGCCAAGTAGATTGTCAAGGGGTATATTTCTGAGATTGAGTAAATTCAAGAAGATATCGAAATTGTCATGCTTTGATCTGTCCAGTGATTGCTTTGCACTCTGTACTGCATGCTCAGCAAGGCAGTTTGACTGTGGATATTCAGGACTGCAAGTAACGTGGATAAAGTCCCTCTCTTTAGCAAATCTCTGAAACATTTGGCTGGTACACTGAGAACCATTGTCAGAAATGTTTATATGGACTACCATGGACTGAGAAATGATGTTTCTTCTTAGTAATAACAGCACTGAATGTTAGGTTAGGTAGCAAATTGATCTCAAACCAGTTTGAATAAGAGTCTACCAACACTAAGTAATGTTGACTGTTCCACTCATATGTCAGTTGCTACTACTGACCAAGGTAGTTCAGGAATTTGGCTTAGATGAAGTGGCTCTTTTTGCAAATGCGGCTTAATACTGTTCCACACCGAACAAGAAGATTTATTTTGCTAGAGAAAGCCAAAATACTAGTCCTCTTGCCCTTCTTTTGGTAGAATCAGAACATACCTCTCAACCTGGAAACATCAAAAATCTGGACAAGGCCCATGAAAAATAGGTACAAATCGGTATGCTGATTAACATCTAATTTGCATACATAATTATGTAACCCCACCCACTCCTATGGAATTGTGGGATACCAACTTTCAAACGTAAACCGAAGAACAGATCACCAAAACATGGCACCAGAGTCCCCCTGAAGCCATTCCAATGTCCCGTTACCTGGCTATTTCACCCCATTTACCATAAACACTAATGTATGCATACTGCTTTACTTCTACAATGATTTGGATTTTATTTTTACATTTTACAGCACAACAATGCAGAAACACTAAAAGACATCATCTGGTAAACAAAGCAATACTGTCTCACAATGAAAATAGACTTGACATTAAAACTTCTTTGCCCTTGAAACTCACATTCATTGAAACAGCATTGAAACCCACACCACATCCAAAGGAAATGCATCTGGCCAGTGGTGGATAAAGATTACCTTTGGGCTGTTTTCAAATCACTGGCCCCTTGCACGCAAAACAAGAAACATACATGTGTTCTTTTCTTTATACACCTTTATATTCCTTGTATAATACAACACACGTTAGAGCGCATTTTAAATTTATTGTTTGAACATTTTACCAGTAATCTGTACTGTAGGCAATGAAACAAAACACATGAACCAATAATGACAAAACTGCCCAATTCATAACTTTTCCATCATAAAAGTCTGCTTCCACACCCACACTATCAATAGAATGACAGTAGTGTAAAACATAGGCATCTTGCACAACGTCTCACACTTATTTTCAATTTCATTTTTTTTGGGGGGGGGGGGGACAAAAGGTCAAAAACCTGGGACACATTTTAAACATTGCTTGTATAATTTTGTAAAGTTGCTAGAATAAAATGTTGTGTTACCATCATGCATTTCACTAGCAGGTTTTGAACCCAGTACTCTATGCACTACAGTCAGAACAACATACCACTATGCCAAATCAGCAGCTTCCTGAAACATAGGAAGAGTGAAACTTAATAGCCATCATTGAGTGAATTAATTTCTCATTTCTCAACATAGCTCTTAACCTCAACACAAAAAACATGGACAAACAACAAAGCCAATAATGGGGAATATAAATTCAGTTCTCACTTCTCACTCACCATATCTCTGAACTGTTAGCACAAAAACAATAATGGGGGAATACAAATTGTGTTCCCACTTCTCATCATAGCTCTAAACTCTTAGCATAAAAAAAAAAAAAAGAAAATTCTTACTTCTCATCATAGCTCTCTGAACTCTTAGTACAAAAAAAATCTGGACAAAGCTTAGAGCATAGCTTTCAACTGTTAGCAGAAATAAAATGTTCTCACTTCTCATCATAGCTCTCAACTCACTCAGAAATGGTGGTGGCTAGGGATAGTAGGCTCTTTTTACCCTGTACCAAAGGTACAGGGTTTGAGCCTGAATACCTGTAGCCACCAAGTGTATTATATGGGGGCATTTTCACACACACACATAACACACACTCACCCACCTGAATAACGAGTGGTTCCAGCTTACCCTGTGAAGTTCACATTGCTTCCCCCACTCGCAAACTCTGCCCTGAGTAGTTCCCGTTCCACCGCTCGCAAACTCTGCCATTTCAGCTTCCTGGCCTGCACACAAGTTCCTCTGCTGTTCCCCATTCCCGCCAGCTTGCAATTCAATTCAACCAGTTGGAAATGATGACGTGAGCTCCTTGAGCTCAATTCCGACTGGCTGGTAGCCTGACGGAGCTGACGTCATTGTGCACGTGATGACGTCAGCTCCGACAGTGCAAAAATTTTTAAAAAAAATCGGAAATGAGGGGGTGCCACTCGGGAATCATGGCACCCCTTCATTTGGACCCCAATACTTGGTAAAAAATGAGTAATTCGGAATGGTTGGGAGGTCTGAATCAGAACCTGGGTGGACACTGTAAAATCTGAATGTATTCTAACTGTAAGGAAGTAGGAACAACAACTTTTGGATATTTGAAAATAATACCATCTTCCATCAGCATCTCATCTCTGTATGGAAAGTAAGGTTGCACTTCTGGTGGTACACTAGATTGCTTTGACAGCCATTTTACCCTGTTGAAGTGGTTGAGCTTTTGCAAAATTTTATCAGTCTTTGTATGTTCTCTCAGCTCATAAAGTCTCATGGTAGAAAAATTATGCACTTCCATGACATCAAAGTCAAAATTCTCTGCATCAAGCTTTTCCATGGTATTTCTGTGTGATCTGGATAAGGTATCAGCCAGATAAAGACGTTTACCTTTTGTATAGACTATTTTGAAATTGTACTTTTGCAATTTGAGCATCATTCTTTGTAGTCTTGCTGGAGGGAATGCATAGTCTTCTTTAAAATAGTGACTAGAGGTTGATGGTCAGTTTCTGTTTGGATAGCTTGTCCATAAATATAATCATGGAACTTCAAACATGCAAACACAATTGCCAAAAGTTCCTTCTCAGCTTGCGCATAATGCATCTCAGTTTGGTTAAGAGTTCTAGATGCATAGGCAGCAGCTTTGCTCACTTCAAGAATAACTGCCCCATGATCAGACTTTGAAGCATCACAGGAAAGAACGACTGGTTTGTGGACATCATAGTATTTTAATGTAGACTGGGTATCAGTTTGCTGTTTGAGGTCATCAAATGCTCTCTGGTGTTGTCCTAACCATGACCATGCAACATTTTTGCATAACAACTCTCCTAAAGGTGTTGATAAAACACGAAATGCTGGGCTAAATTTGTCCAAATAGTTAACCTTACCAAGAAAATATTGTAAGGCTTGGACATTGTCTGGAGCTGGCATCTCATGAATGGCTGCTTGTTTAGAAGGATCTGGTCATAAGCCTGTACTGGTAAATAAATGACCTACATAAGTAACTTCTGGTAATCTGAATATGCATTTGAGAGGGTTGAGCTTTAAATTCACTTCATGTGCTCTGTCCAGAACTTTCCTGAGGTTTCTGTCATACTCTGCTTCATTATTACCTCCAACCCATAAATCATCAACTATTATTGCACAAGGGTAGCCTGAAAAATTTGCTCCATTGCACACTGAAAGACTTCACTGGCAGAATTCATTCCAAAAGGCATCCTGAGGAATTTGTATCTACCAAATGGGGTACTGAATGTAGTCAGCAGTGAAGATTTGTGATCAAGCATTACTTGTTAAAATGAATTATTTGCATCTGTAAGACAGAAAAAACAGTGGCACTTGGCATGACGATTGCAATCTATTCAACTGTACACATAAGAGGATAAGGCCTTTTTAATGCATTGTTCAAGTCTTTTGGGTCAGTACATATTCTGATTTGATTTTTTCTTATGAGAAGCTACCATGGAAGATACCCACTCATCTGGTTCTGTGACTGGACAAATCACACCTTTCTCACCATTTTGTCTAGCTGGACCTTGACTTTGTCCTGCAAAACTATTGGAAGTCTACTTGATGGTCTGACCACTGGACTGATCTCTGGGTGTACTTTCATGGAGTACACAACTGGACGTTTGCCTAGCTTGTCATCAAATACATCAGCATACTCTGAGAACATAGTGTCATTGATGCTGGAACTGGGACATGTGGTTACATGATGTATTTCTTTGGTTAAAGAAAGTAGTTTCATTCTTAAACTGTCTCTGAGACCTAATAATGACTGCACAGGTCTTCATACTACATAAAATTGCAAGCTGTAACTGTTCCCAGCCAAATAGAATGGAAGCACTACTGAGCCTTTGGTTTGAATCTCTTCACCTCCATAAGCAGCAAGCTTCATACAATTGCCCAAATTAAGTTTCTCTCCAGCCCTCACTCTAGAAAATGTTTCCACTGACATTACATTACACTTTGATCCAGTGTCTACTTTGAGCTCTGTGGGTTTATCATTGATCAGGACAGTACAAAATACTTCGTTCTTTGCCAATAAATCTGCTGCATTAACCTTTTCACCGACCACTGATACACCGTCTATATAGAAAGTAGGGTTGCAGCTTTCTACATGATCAACTTGCTTTTTTAAGTGACATTTCTTAATAACTGAACAAAGTTTTCTTAATCTACACAACTTTTGAAAATGGCTCCATTTTTTACACTTGTGACATTGCTGACCAAATGCTAAGCACTTCTCTCTTTTAGACTCATGGTTGGCTACACAATTATGACAGTTAACAATAAGACTTGACTTGGGTTTTGCTGACTCATTCTTATACTGTACCGCACATGCCCTTTTTACTAAGCTAATCTTGAAACTTGCTAACAGCTATGGATTTTCCCTGCCACACCCACAGGGGTTGCTGCTGCCATCTTCTTTGACCAGTTTCTGTTTGCCACATATTGCATGCTGTCTACATCTGCTCTAGAAGCTGCTGAAATCATGCTTTCACCAGTTGCAAGCATACTTGTGTGTCTTTCTGTGAGCTCCTAGATTTGACAAATCTCTATGGCTTTTCTTAACATTACATCACTGTCATGAAGCAAAATCTTTCTCACTGAAGTACCATTAACACACACAAGCCTGTCCTTTATTAACTCATCTTTCAAGTCACCAAATCTGCACGTTTTAGCTTTGTTTCTCAAGTCAGTGATCTAAGTTTCACTTGGCTTTTAGTCTCTTGTATAAAGTAAGTGCTTCTCTAATGTAACACTTGTCTGGGGGTTACACATTTCTCTAAATTTATATTTTAAGTACTCGGGGTATTCTTTTAATTCAGATGGTACCACAATATGACAGTTTGCCCCTTCTCCTGCATATATTTCTGGTGCATACACAAATGAATGCTCTCTTTCAATAACTTCTGACCCAGCTAATTTAATAAAATGAATGCCCTTGTACATGCATCTTTGTCAGAAAAAGCTGCTTGTATGAAAATATTGTATTCCTGTGCAAATACTCTCCAATTCTCTGTTATACTATGATCAAATACAAGTGGACCTGGACTGCGAAATGCCTCTGCCATAGCAACACACAGTAGTGAAGGTGCCTGAAATTATACTATATATATATATATATATATATATATATATATATATATATATATGGTTACCTATCAAAACATCTACTCTTCATAACATCTTAACTCAAAACATCAAGACCATAACATCTAAACTTCAAAACATCTAAAACTCATAACATCGAATCTCAAAACATTGAATACTACAAAGCAACTATAAATAACATCCCACAGAGTTTTCACTATGTTTATGGAGGGGGGCAAGCCCCCCTGCGCCCCCCATGTGGGGAATCTGCCCCCCACCCCACCCCATAAATTAAATATAAAAACTCCAAGGTCGCACTATAGTGGGGAAAAAAGTTAATTTCCTAACCCCACTGTAGTGCGACCTTGGAGTTGGTATATTTAATTTATGGGGGTGTGGGGAGGCAGAGCCCCTCACTTGGGGAGAGCAGGGGGGCTTTACTCCCTGCATAAACATAGCAAACAGTGTGTGGGATGTTATTTATAGTTGCTTTGTAGTTTTCAATGTTTTGAAGTTTAGATGTTATGGTCTTGATGTTTTGAGTTTAGATGTTATGAAGAGTAGCTGTTTTGATAGGTAACTATATATATATATATATATATATATATATATATATATATATATATGCCAGAACTTTATGCCATTACTTGTAATTGTGCCCAATAGTACAACAAACTCTTTGAAATAACTGCACTTTGCTAAATAAGTCTCTGTACAACAAGAACACTTTCAAATCACTGTACTCTGTAAAACCACTCTTTATCGGTGTAAGTACTTCAAAATGACTGTACTTTGCAAATAAACTGTACGCAGCAAAAGAAGCTAAGAGTAAAAAACACTTTGAGATAAATGCACTTTGTAAATGAACTGTACACAGCATAAGAACCTTTAAAAATGGCTGTACTTTGTGAAATAACTGCACAGTGTAAGAAATACTGAAGTAATGTCTTTCTACAAATAAATGCACACAGCACAAGAAACTTTTCAAAATGGCTGTACTTTGACTGCACTTTGCAATATAACTGTACTTTGTACACAGCAAACTCTTTGAAATAATTGCACCATAATAAAGCACACAGTCTCTACAAATACTTTGCACACTCTAAGATTCTTCAAACAACTTTAGTTATGCTTTGAATGGCTTTAGTCAATGTGAAATAGTAGTTTGTGCCCAAAACATGGTCCTAAATTCAATAAAGCTTACACAAAGCTAATCTCAGTGTAAGCATAGTGTCACAGCTCGAACACAGAGTTTGGAGCTTTTGTGATCCAGGAAAACAGTGCTGGGGACATGCACGAGCCTCCCAGCACTGTTCAGCCACGAAGGTGATCGTGGAATGTAAATCAGCTCATTTGCTGGTGAAAAACATGCAAATTAGATGATTTACCAATCCAGGAAGCAGACAGGCATCCGTGAAGGAGCCTTGTCTGCATAACAAATGTATGCAGGAACTGTATGTATACAAGACTGCAAAAAAAAAAAAAACGGGGCTATGTAAACCTGATGCAAAATTTAAAAAATCAAAAGTTAATTTACATGTACATACGCTATGTACAAGCAGAGTGCAGTGGTGCCCAAGCATGGGATCTGACAAAATATAAAATTAAAATATTAAAAGGGGATTATTTAAGCTAAAGGTAAATTCACCATTATACTGGCCAGCATGCAAACTCATACAATGGCAGGTACCAGTGGTTGCTAAAGGCATAGGCTCTCGTGTAGTGCTGTAACTAGGGTATAGGTAATTAGGTGTATGCAAATTAGCTTAGTTTACTGAATAGCAAAATGGGCCACTGTGTCTGCAGGTACCTAACCATGTATGGGGCTATAATGCAGTGGTGTAGTCAGAAAAGGCAGTTGACATGAAAAGGGGGTGTGCCATGATTGATGTAAACATATTGGAACTTACAAAGCCTTCAGTGTCTGTGGACACTGAAAAGAGGATCTGTAAATGGAATGGAATGCAAGGTGTGTGTGACAGGAACTGTAACACACCACCTGCATTGTGAAAGTGCCATATGGCACTTTACATTGAAATAATGTCCTTGGACACACACCTCTGAATCTCGTAGAGCAAGAAGTCCTGACAAACTCAATATTAAAAGTGGGGCAAAAGGACAGAAATAGGGATAGTTTTTAAATATTGTTCTTACAAACTTAGAAAGTTGATTGAATGACAGGCTTTGGTATATATATATTTAAAATGGTTGTACTTTTTTTTCACTGTATTTGTATCATGAAAGATCTATATAGAAATTTATAGTGGAAATTTGGACAGCTCTGTTAGCTTAGTGGTTAGAGTTCTGACTTTGCATGCAGTAGTTCATGGTTTGAATACCAAGACAGGCCATTCAGCTTTTACATGAGAAAGCATTGTTAAATTATTTTATTTTATTTAATGATATAGTAATTGATATTTGTTAATCAGGGTAGTGTAGCTGGTCCAAATTTCCATTGACATTGGATATATGATGTGAACTCATCCATGTAAATACAAGTGTCCCATACAGTACAGTCGCACCCCAAGGTAATGTAATAAAAGCACATAGGGGCATGTCATATAATGTAAAACATATACACTTAATAATATGTCAGTAATGAGTAATTAATATCCAATTTGTAATTTATTTAAAGGAAAACAGTGCAATGCTTAGCCAGTTTGAGCACGGCTTAGAAGTTTAATTCTAAGCAGCATTCAACCCAGCTAAGCGGATATGTGCAGTGCTAAGCACTGCTCAGCATTTCTGAAACCAGCTAAGCACAGATAAGCGAGGGGTGTGTCTGAGGCTACTTAGCTGGTTTCAGAAATGCTCAGAGTGTTGATGTCCAGGGGATGGCCCTTTCTATTCAGCAATGTTACCACTAGCTGCAACAGTTTTAAAGGCTTAAAACTGGAGAAAATGGGGAAAAAAGGTAATACCAGACAAAAGGCAATCAGCTATAAATGACTAATAAGGCCTCTGCCACTCACAGTGGCTCATTCAAACCACTCAATAATGTTGCTGGCAGGTGGAATGTATCATAGACAGCCAATTACACAGGCAGCATCTGCAGCACACCCGTATAAAGTATGCAAATACCCTTTAATCTGATTTTCCCACATACTCAGCACCATTGGAGTACACACTTGGGAAATGTAACTGACTCAATGATAGGGGCTGCTGCTGCTTTGCTACATTTCTATGTGCTACAGACTGAGGGCAGTGATGATGATGCTGACAACTGGCCCAGACTGAGGAGGAGAGTATTCAGACCCAAGGTAACCTATCAGGGGCTACATGAGCTGGAGATAGTGTACTACAAGGTGGACAGGGACATACTTCAGCAACTCACTGAACTCTGCCACCCTCACCTCAGACCCAGAGCCAACAGGGGGTAACCCATCCCAGTGAAAACCAAGTTATGTGTAGCCTTAAAAATACTAGCTACAGGTACTTTAAAAGACCTACTGGATACATCATGGGGTCTCTCAGGCATCTGCATCCAGGGTAATCCACCAGTTCCTGGATGTCATGCTAAGACATGCCAGTGAGCACATTTATTTCCCCAGCAGCCCTGAGGAGAGGACTGGCACTATGCATCTCTTTCACTGTGTAGCAAACTACCCAGAGGTACTGGGTGCCATAGACTGCACCCATGTCCACATCAAAGCACCATCTGGTGAAGACGGTAGAGTCTACATTAACCGCAAGGTCTATCACTCCATCAACTGCCAGGTTATGTGCAACACTCAGGGCATTATCATCAATGTGTGTGCTGGCAACCCTGGCATTTATCACAATTCCCACATTTGGCATGCCTCACAGCTGTATTAGGCATTTGCCAGTGGGGACATCCCATACAGCCATCTTGTGGGCGTTGCTGGCTATGCACTAGAACTGTGGATGATAACACCAATCAGAAATGCACACACACACGCACACACACCGAAGAATGCCATAATGAGGCACACGCACAAACTAGGAACATCGTAGAGCATGGGTTTGGGATGCTCAAATCTCGGTTACACTGCCTTGACATATCAGATGGACCCCTGCAGTACTCTCCAGCCACATGTGCACACATGTTCATAGTATTTGCCATGCTACACATTATGATCCTACAGAAACAGCTGCAGCAGGAACCTCACAGGGAAGGGACACACAGCCCCCCACAAGTGTCAAGGTCACCACAGGCACAGGAGGACTTGGAGAAGGAACCCTCTCAGCCTGTATCTGTAGGCAGATATAGGCATGCCCAGTATGCCCTGGCTTTGGCATAGAGGCAATGCATAGCACAGACACTGACACCCTAGGGACCCAGGGACTGACACCTTTCTCTAACTCACACACACAGTAAAATGGATGCCACACACATCACACTACCTATACCTTATCATGTATATGCTGTTTACTGTGTCCAGCCAACAGAGTCAAACCTGAAGCACTGTCACGGCAACTGCTGCTGTACAAGGTAAGTCACCGTTAACAATAAATGAATGGTTTAGTACACTGTGGTAGCATATGTATGGTATTGCTGCATGTATGCATGGAAATGGAGTGGGTTACTGGGATAGCAACAGACAGTGGACAGCTATGTAGGACAACAGGCACACACTGCCAGGTTCTGCCCACCACACAATATGCAGTAGGCCTTATAACAGCAAAATCCCCTGCACTATGTGAGGGACTTAGAAACAGCTGGGTCATAGAAAAAAATTCATGGATGTCAATGGTGGAGTCCCATACATAAGTCTAAACCTCCAACAGCAGGAAAGCTATACAAAACAGGTACATGCCATAAAGATTGCTCTTACAAGCATCAAAAGTTGATGCAATACCAGCTGTTGCAGTAGCATGAGTTCTCTGTAGTGCGGCCAAGAAGTCTGGAACTCAAATGGCTATCATAACTTTCTAACTTCAGTCTTTTAGGTTCATAGGTTGGTACTAGGCTATTGGCCCTAGGGCCTATATAAGCCTAGCCATAACAATTCCCTGGCTATTTCTTCCCACACTATTTACTTCTCTGGACCCCTGTCTAGCAGGGCGACTGACGTGATCCCCGGGGTGAATTTCCTTACTCCCATCCAATCGTCAAGATTCCTTTTGAAGAGGGCCAAAGAGGTGCTCTGCTTGCCATGTATGGGCAGTCTATTCCAGAGTCTGGGGAGTCTCTGGGTCAGGAACCTATCCCTCCAGCATGTTTTGTTTATTGTGATGACAAGGTTTAGATCCCTGGAGCATGTGGCTATGAGGGATTGGGATTTCTTTAAGTGTAGCATGTCCAACAGCTCTGGGTTTGACATGGCATTGTATGTTAAGCAGAGCTCACTCTGAGTAGACGATATGTGACAGAGTATAGCTGGAGTTTTTTAAGGCAGTCAGCGTAGGGCATCTGCTTTAGGCCTGTGATTCTTTTAGTGAGGTATTTCTGTGGCCTTTACAGTTGTTGCAGATGTCTTGTGAGGTATATACCAAATGGGGCTTTGTATTCTATAATGGGTCTAATGAGGGATGTGCACAGTGGGACATTGATCTCCTTTTTTCTAGATGAAAAGCCCTTAGTGATAAGGTGTGCCACATAGAAGGATTTCCTGACTGTTGTGGTGATGTGGCTATCGAAGGTGAGACCACTGTCCACCTGTATCCCTAAGTCTCTTATCACACTTTCAGTGTTTAGTGTACTGCCACCTATGTGGTAATTTATGGATACATGTTTTTTCCCAAAGGGGATAACTATACATTTCTTGGCATTGAGCTTGAGCCCATGGCTCAGGTACCAAGCATCTGTTTCTGTAAGGCCCTTTTGTAGAGTATCCACATCATTTGGGGATTCAATAATGGCTCCCAGTTTGCAGTCATCTGCGAACTTTGTAAGCCAGAGTCCCTTAGTGTTGGCCTGTACTTCAGAGAAGTAGATGCCAAACAAGAGTGGTCCCAGGACTGAACCCTGCGATACTCCCCTTGTCACTTGTCTGGAGCTGGATTTGGAGTCAGCTACTTTTACAGTGTGGGTTCTGTCAGTTAGCCAGTTGGCAACCCATCAGAGATGTAGGGATTAATGCCCAGCTTAGTAAGTCTATCTATGAAACCAGAGTGGGGGATGGTGTCAAAGGCCTTGGTGAGGTCCAGATAAGCTGTGTGGGCCACCTTACCCTCGTCCACGGCTCTGGAAACTGATTTGAAGAAGTCAATCAGGTTCAGGAGACAAGATCGGCCCTTCATGAACCCAAACTGGGTGGGGCCCAATGTTGGAAGGTTGCCAATGTGTTTGTTTATAAGTTCCATGATAATACATTCCATGGCCTTGCAGATCAGGCTCATCAGACTAATGAGGCGGTAGATCCCAGGATCCAAGATGGATCCCCTCTTGTGGAGTGGGATAACTGTAGCTGTGCACCACTCAGTGGGCACAAAGCCTGAGGTGAGGCTATGATTAAACATGACACTTAGGTGAGGTGCCAGTTCATTTTGTATTTCATGTAATACACAGCCCGGGGTTTGTCATCTGGTCCCATGGATGCTATATTCTTAGCTTTGGAGAGTTTTTTTTTACCTGTGTGGCCATTATTACCAGAATTTGGCAGTCTTCTGGTATTGAGATTGTCCATTTAGGGGGTGAGAGGGGGTGAAGTTGGCACTGAATTGATCTGCCAGGATACTGGCAATATCCTTGGGATCAGTATATGTAATGCCATTCTGTTGTAGCTCAGAGCAGATCTGAGCATTGCCATTTAGATTCTTGACATAGTTATAGAATGCCTTGTGGATGTCTTTAGAATCTTTGGCAATTTTATTTTCATAACTAGTTTGGAGGATTTTATGAGGGATCTCAGTTTCTTACTGAGGCTGATAAGGGAGTTTTTTGAATCCTGGGATTTTCCTCTCTTCTGCAACATTTTCTTCCTTTTGTTGTAACATTTGTTTATGGCAGGGAACCACTAGATTGGCTTCCTTGTTTTGGAGGAGTGCATCTTGGTTATATTTGGGATGGCATGATTCATGCACGAGTGAATGTGCTTGTACAGTGCCTTAGTGTAGGATTCAGCAGTCGAACTTCCCACCTGCATGGGTGTCATGAAGTTTATCACTTCTGACTTGAGTAGCATGAAGTTGGCTTTTTAGAAGGTTTTTTATGGAGGTTTCCTTATGTGGGGTGGGGGTGGGATGTGGATGTTATGGGTGATTAGCTTATGGTCAGACCTGACCAACGAGGGGGTGACTATAGGTGTGGAGCATCGATTTCCCATGTTGGTAATGACCAGGTCTAGGATGCTGGAGCCCCTGGTGGGACTATGGATTAGTAGATCCAGGGCATTGGAATTTATTAATTCCAAGAAACGTTGGGCAAAGGTGTTGGTACATGAGTAGTTTTCCCAGTTAATGGCAGGGTAGTTGAAATCACCCAGTATTAGGGTGTTTGGTTGTATCTTAATATTTTCCAGTATGTTTAGAAAGGTGTAGTGAGAATCTTGGGGCATGGTGGGGGATCTGTAGCAAGCTGTAATTTGGATTGCAGTCTTACCTAGTGTTAGCTGCACCTGGAGAATTTCAGATGCATTGTGTTGGGTAACTAGCCTGGTGGTGTGAATATCCTTGGTGAATATGGACACTCCTCCACCTTTAGTGTTTCGGTCCTGGTTTGGTGGCTGAAAAGTGTGGTAAGAGTTGTAGCCTGGTAATGCAGGGGTGGTCTCTGGAGCCTTGAACCAGGTCTCAGTTACTGCACAGATATTGATGTCCTCCATTTTTAGGAGTGCCTTGAGAGAGTGTATTTTGAGGTTTAGACTTCTAGCATTGAGTAGCATTACCTTCAAAATTTGCATGCTTGTACATGTTACGGTGGTGGTTTTGTCCTTTGAACTTTGCCTTAAAAAGGCACTATAGGGGTGGCAAGAGCCTTAGCCAGTAAACTGAATCCCAGGGGCGACAGGTGCAGACCATCTCTGGCAAAGCATCATGGTCTGTCGATCATGTCGCCCCAGGCACACTAATATTTGCCACACAACATGTTTAATGAAAAATGGAACCAAAATATGAGCCAAACATCTGGACAGTCAGTGAAGATGTGTACAGTTGAGCGGTATGACCCCCTCAACACACCTGCATTCACATACAACTGCAGTAACATGTATGTTTGTAAGGTAATAGCAGCAGACCACACATTCACAGGCCTGTCACAATCAACTTGATACCTTGTTCCAGTTCTACAATATGCAAGGGTCAATGTACTCTGTATGTTTGTGGTTAATAGTGTCAGGAAGTACACAGCACTTACTGGTGGCTGTTGTGACCTACTGGTCTAACTATATGACTGTGGTGGTCAGGGTTTATGGTTCCAGACTGCTCGTGGCAACAAATCTGCATGTCATCCATACCTACAGTAGGAGTTCTACAGACTATCCAGAAGAAATATATGTTACTGCAGGAAAGCTGGATGGTGGAGGGACAGGGGGCCATACATATGGTTTGTACACAGCTCTGAGTGTAACATACATGGTGCCTAGTATGACAGCATGGTGGGACAGGTTAGCATACTGCCAGAATTTAAAGGCTGCCACATTGCTGTGTCAGTACTGACAACAAGTCAGTGGGCACCATGCATATCCCTGGAATTACTGGGATTCACAGACTGTCCACACCTATGCCTCCTATATCTGTTCTGCTTGTCATAACATTGCATTTCCCTGGCAAAACTATCTGTAAACAAACTTGGTTGATGTGAAAACATCAATTACAGACAGGTGAGATACAGACCTCATACCCATAAGAAAAGGAAAGCAAAAACAAAAACCTTCCACCAACTGTCTGCATTTAGATCAGAAATATTAAGACCCTTGTCCCCATGTCTTGGCTTGTGTACAACTGTCATCTATGTGCCTGTCCAGATGTGTGTCTGTAAGAGTTTGACAGCTATTGCCAACATGTAGCCTTATAGTAACAGTGCAACACAAACTTTCTGAGGACCACAACAGATTTATGGGGCACAATGATGGCCAAAATGCTAAACACCTACAGTCAGAGGTGTGAAGTCCATAACCCCTTGTGTGATGTTATGACTTCCACCCAGTCACACCATAACTACAAATGCATAACAGCGGCAAGTGTGGACAAAGCCCGTGACTGCAGTACATAAGGACAAAGAGACACATATAAGGGGGAGGGGAAGCAATGGCCACACGAACGTAGATTCTGCACACTAGAACAATTCATGCAGTACCAGAGGTTCCCTGCACTATATGGAGTCAGTAAACAAATGTCCATCAGTGGTTCCTGAGATTAATCTAGACCAATCTGCCATTGACATACCAGGAAATCACAGTGCTATGTAGAATATACCACACATATTATGGAAACCTTTGCTCAGTCCAATGCACTCTGTACCTACCCCAGGATATGACTCAATAAGGATTGTAGACAGTCAGGAGATCCCTCAGCCATTATATCACTGGGTTTCCAGACTGTTTACTCAGGTTCATCAGCCAATCGGCTGTAGCACATGAAAGTCTGGACCAGAGTACAGGTAGCTCTGGACTGGAGTTCCACTGTTAGTATTGAAGGTCATACTGAGCATGCTATTACACTTAGACAATTTCATCTCATGTCTGAACAAACATCCCACTATAGAATTGTGTTATCCATATATGCCTTTGTATACAGACAGCTTTGTACATGTTGTCTCTCCCGACCCCATCACACAGGATTACCCTCATCTATCTGTATGTGGCACATATAAGACATATATCCATCTGTGGAGTGTCATATACATACATACATACATATATATATATATATATATATATATATATATATATATATATATATATATATCTAGGTAACATATACATATATATAAAATATAGACAGGCAGAGGCATGGAGAGAGATGGACACAGACAGAAAGAAAGAGGCAGAGTGAGAGAGAGAGAGACAGACACCCTGAAAGCCATATAGTGATGTACTGGTGGATATATATATATATATATATATATATATATATATATATATATATATATATATATATATATATATATATATATATATATATATACGTGTGTGAGTGATGCATAATCCATGCGGAAGTTGGTTATACTGTTTTGAGGCCTGTTGACCCCCTCCCCATGACATTATATCACAGGGCCTGTTTATGCCATCCACCTTAGATGCACCGTTTTCAACTCTGTAGGCTGTACCACTCTACTGAACAACTTATTGCAGAATGACCAGATGTTTGCCGCATATATGTGGTCTATGTCTCATACAAAAGGGGTTTTCTGTCAAATCATTGTCAAATAATTGAGGGTTGATGTCAGAAATATTGACAGATATATGCGTTCATATGTTATACCCTACTGAAAGGTCATTCTGACGCAAAGCCTGTTACCCTATCAGTTGTCTAGGTATGTAAGATAAATTTGTGAAAAGTGTTCCTATACTTTGTGAGTGTATCCCACAATTAGTGAAGGCTTTGTCCAGGTTAATTGGTGTATGATGATGTGAGGTATGTCTCCAGCAGATAATCACCATGGCGCATGCGATAGGTATGTAACACTATAGCACAGACAACTAGATAGGTAGGGATTATAATCTGAATACTGCCAACTGTGTGAATGTATGTGTTTGTGCATGCATATCCCCTGTAGCAGCATGGCTGCCATGCGTGTGTGTGTGTGTGTGTGTGTGTGTGTGTGTGTGTGTGTGTGTGTGTGTGTGTGTGTGTGTGTGTGTGAGATGGTTATACCATTTAGTGTGCCTGTACCACCCTGTTATCTCTCCCATTGGAAACCTATTCAGGGCCTACAGATGTCACCCACCTTAGAAGTGATGTTACACATTTTATAAATCAATACCACTGTTGGGCATGCAATACCTATGTTGGTATGTAGTGTAGGTAACTAGACAGGTAAGTCTTCTAAACACAAAAGTGCCCAGTCTGTATGCATGTGTGTTTTGATGCATGTCCACATGCAGCATTGTGTGTGTGGGTGAGATGGTTATAGCATTATTAGGGCCTGTCAAACCCCCAGTGGCAGTACTTACACCACCTGCATATGTAAACTACCTGAATAGTAGTGGCAAACACACATACACTATATAGGCTCTGTGGCACTTGCGGCATGTATATAGCAAAAACATAGGTAAAACTAACCAGGTAGGGGTTGTACTCCCAACAATGGTACTACATGGTTGGTGTTTGTGTGTGTGTGTGTGTGTGTGTGTGTGTGTGTGTGTTTGTGTATAACCCCTAGCAGTGGTGTGACTGTTTTAGGGCTACCAGCATACCTCTCAAACCATCATAGAAGGACACCTGGATAAAGCCATACAGAAGAGTTGGACAAAGGCCAACTATTAGGCTCAATCTTAACATATTGCAGTGACACACACAAAAAATAGACAGCATAGTGGTTTGTGTATTGGCATGCATCCCCTGAAGGTTATGTGTTCTGACCTGACAATATACATCATCATACTTTAATGTTACTCTGTCACGTTTTGCCACATATGTGCCACAAAACCACAATGGCATGGGAAATGGAACAAACTATGTGGCAAACCTCAGGACATTTTGCAACATTATGTAGAGGAGAGAGGTGTGGCCACCATGTGTCCCACCCTGCAGGTTGCAGTCCATGTTTGGCCAGTGTCACCTGTGACAACGACTTAAGCAATACAGAGGTTCCCAGAGTATAGGGCAACAAACATACCCTAAACATTGTCTACTAGTTGTATAAAGCAGTTATTTCACATCAGAAGCACCTGAATGTTATAACAAATAGCATAAGCAAAGGAAATGTTACTCCAAGATGCTGTCATATTAGCAAACCCAGGGAAGTCCTGTCATTTGCACTTCCTGTGGGTATGGTCTGTCTTGGCAACTGTTATGGTACTGCAAGACATGTAACACAGTCCACATTTGATAAGATGGTGAACCCAATCTGTATTGCATATGTGTGTGCAATATGTAGACCTGTGGAGGTCCTGTGATTAGGTGCTGCACCCAATGACCCACACTTTTGTAGGCATGAATGCTATCTACCACATAAGTAGATACTGTCCATGGCTGTGTCAACTGTACGTAGTATGCTGTCTGAGAAAGACACACAAACTACATTTAACACACTGCTACAGGGTCATACAGTGGGTATGGAATGGTGCCAATGTCCTGGACTCAAGCTAAATGCAGACAACAGTACCATCAAACCATATGTCATGGACATGGCCACACTATGTCTCACATCAATGGCTACATCATTAACGCACAGACAGTGTTGCCAGACCTGGGTACTCAAGAGGAAAACACTGTCCCATTCAGGCAACAAGTAGTGGCAGTGGTCAGAATGCTTGTACATACTTTTCCACATTGCTAAAGAGACTGCATCCAGGCAAAAGGTGGACTTAACCTCTGTTAAGTCCCTGGTCATTACTACAATACATTATCAAAATGGCCATTCTGGAATGCACCTATGCAAACAGCAGCAGCAAGTGGAAAGGCTAAGTTAACAGCCACAAATGTTATCCATGGCCTTAAACACCTGTTACATGCAGATATCCCAGATTCAGTACTGCACCACTCTGTATCTGACAGGTTTACCACAGCTGGGCTGTGGCATGCTTAGATGACAATGTTATGCTCAGGCCTTCAACATCTTCCCCATATATGTGAGCATAACTCTGTGAGCATTACCAGCACAGCAGGCCAGAATCACATATGAGACAGCAAAATTATCTGCTGAAAAAACGTTTTTTCTACCACAGACTGCCCTTTTTCAGGAAAGCACACCCCATTCATGTCAAATGTAGTACCATGCAAACTGTCCTCACCTGCATCAAGGTTGAGGCAGGTGACAAACTGCACCATATTGCATATGCACAACTGTCTCTCACCAACAGGTACTGTCATGAGTCTGTCACAGTACCTGTAGGTGCTCCAGGCATGACATGTGCAGTCCTGGACTATATGAAGTGAGACAGGAGTGAACACACTGATTATATCCCAGACAGGTATGTCACTAGCCTTAAACAGCATTCTACTGTCATCCAGACAGATGGCGCAATACAGTCATTAAATGGTTGGCCTTAATATGTGCCCCTTTCATTGTATGATATTCCCAGTGTACCAGTCCCTGTGATTGTGGGATGATATGATAAACAGACTATGATACTCTGCAAGTGATGGCTTCCATCTGTCTTCACAGGTCTTCATGGTTCTGGCACTGGTTGTCAGCAGCCTTATAGTGACCCCATTAGTAATTGTGGTGAGGTAATCAGCATCAACATACAACTGTCAGTGCAGCACACATTGAAGGCCATGCTGCTAAATGATAGAGGTGTGTACATGACTCAGACCTCATTGCAAGCATTCTTAAACCTGGGAAATGCAGAGATCTGAGCAGTCACACACACCATGGTTCGCAGCTGTAGAGAGCACCCCAGCCTTACATGTTCAAGCATCTTAACATACATTTGAAACATAAAGGGGAAAACGGTAATGGCATGGGATATAATGTTTCAGTAAATATGAGACACATAAACACCTCCATGCTGTACAGCCAGTAAGATGTATTGGGGACACTGCATGGGTAGTTCACCACTGACAGCACACACCTATGCAGATGAGAGCTAGCTGCCGTCCACCACATGTGACCACTAATCCCATTCTGCCTATATGGATATCATCAACTGTATTAGGAGTTGTGTCTGTACCCTGAACCTGGGTCACTTCAATTAATGTGACATGCATTGTAAGGCATACCCATGACAGCACACAACTGCCTGGAGAGATGTCATCAGTCCAATTACAAACACCTTAGTGCAGCCAGGGGCTATCCCCACATGAGTTGAAAGTGTAGAACAGTTGACCATGTACAACAGAGGTTATCACTGCAGCATACCTAAAGTGTCATCATCTATGATAACACTAACATTAAGTGGTCACATTTGCACTCACCATCTCCCACAATACCTTTCTAGCTATGGTCACCCATACATACACCTCCAATGTGTAGTGCATCCTCGTTGGGGGGGTATATACACAGCCACACTGCCTCCAACACTTTATCAAAGACAGAGAGTAATAGGTACACATACACACAAGTGCTATATCTGCATTTCTATAGATGCATGTAGTATACTATACACTACAGGCATACACATTTGTCTGCTAGGATATGTACACCTGTCTGGTGGACATCTGCAATACATACTATCCATAACAGGGATGGCATACCACTGTCCGACGGGCAGCTACCCATTCTGGAGCAATGTCTCCATAGAGTGTACATGAGAATGGGATCAGTCCGGCACACCTGCACCACTAACAATGAGCTTACTTTGTCTACATCCACTGCAGACAGTTCTCTCCCCTACTGCACATATGTCTGCAACCACACAGGGTGCACCTGCATCTGCTCACTTGTGGTGGTCATGGACACCAGCTATAAGAGTGCAGTTGGTATGGCATATTGGATGACTGACACAGTTGGTGTAGATGGCACCCCCTCTCTTCACAATCAGTACATCAGGATACCCACACAAACTCACCCTTCTCCTAAATGTGGGGAACAGTTCATTACTTTAGCTGAAAATCACACACTTACCCTGCTGTGGAATGATCACCCTGTCCATATCAGGCAGGTTAGCTGTTAACACCATTGTAGGCAGGACCTGCATCAATGGATGGTTAACTCCCCGTACACCCTTGCGATAGCACCTGTGTCTCTGTTGGACTGGGGTAGCAGGTATTGGCATGCATGCACATGGGCTAACAGCCAGCCTAGGCATATGGGGGCTCAGGGCCCATATGCCATGTAACCTCATAAGGTACCAGGGATACCAGTTATGGCCTGGTGCTGTGACAGAATGTGTTGGTATGTGTCCACACCCATCACTGCCATCAACTGTTGTGTGTTCCCTATGGACAACATTACAGTAGCATGTCATCCAGACTACTTCCAATAAATAGGTGAGTGATACTATAGGTGCAGGAGGACATACCAGCAACATCTGTGCTAGACAATAACAGAGAGCACTGCATATCTGGTGTGGGGTGTCCTCCTGCTAGGTTTCTGACATATGCTGTACCCATATGTCTGTGGAATGTGTACATGTGCCTGATAGATGTAGACCCCGTGTCAGACAAATGTGGATCTCTACACAGCAGTTGGACAATATGTGACGCTTGTCCCCAGTGTTCGGGGAATGTGTTTGACATGCCATACCCCTGGAACATATCAATGGCACATTAATATCTGCTACTTTAATCATTCCCTTCCATTGTATGGCATCTATGTGCCCATTGCTGCTGAGGCTGAGCCAGTGTCTCCCCAATACGATTGCCTATGACCTGCTATGAAAGGGAGTCACCAGGTATGCTAGCCATAGGTGTCAGGCAATGAGATACAGCTGTGGAGTACACAGGGACCTAGGAAGAGTACATCAGGAATATTCATGGACATCAGGACAATCCTTGAACTAAGCCTGTATGACATTCAGGCACTGAAAGGGGCTCACTGACAGTATATGATGTGATATGCCAGCTGTATCGACCACTACTTACTGTCACTATTGTATAACAGACATTGCAGTATCAGTAATATGTGAATTGACCATTGCTGTGGTGACTCAGGGGCCAGAGTTGGAATATATGTCAATGCTGACAGAGACATACGTGATGGCCATAAGTGCTGGACAGCAGAATAAAAGCAACATGTCATTACATTAAATGTTGAAACCTGCTTTTGAGATTCCTATATCCCATGACTGCATCCAACCATCTGCATTCAATCCCATGTGTAATTGTGTGATGTAGCTGGTATACTGCTGTACTCTTTTGTGGAAGAAATCGAGTGGTGGTCTCCTAGGAAATGATAGCCTGTCTTCAAGAAGAAGGTGTCAGAGATATTTACCATAGGTAGCTGCTTGCCTTTTGTAGGTAATGCTCAGAAACAGGTGATTGCCTGTGCAGAAATCAGTGACTCTCACTTGCTACTAGCATCCTGAACAGCTGGGTTGAGTTATCATTAGTCAATGCCATGGCAATACAGTGTTATAATTAAGGGCTTCATGTAGGCCTCCCCCATTTTCCTGGCCTGTGAGTAGGATATTAATAAGGTGTGGGAGCTACAACATCATAAAGGATATGCAGAGATACTGTCCAATGTATAGATTAATGTATTTCCACAGTGTTCCACATTGTGTGCCCATTGTTAACAGACCTTCAGATTATGTAGCAGTGTAGTGTTTAACAATGTGTGTTGGGGTCAGTGAGCTGACAGGCAGATGTGTGTGTCATACATCCTTTCTATCTGGATATGCAGTTGATGCAGGTGTATCAGCTGTGTATGTATGTAGTGGGAGACTGCGACACTTGTCCCTATCACCTGAGAATTCCCCCACCATCACTTTGTTTGGTTGTGTTGTGGATGCCCTGCTGTAAGTGTTTGGGAGGTATGTTAGGTCTGTATCAGTTAGCCGGACAAACTGCTGCATGTGTAGCAGGCCACAGCTGCTGGATTATGGCCAGGACTCCTAATGGGGAGTGTGGCAACATTGGGGGACTGCATGCTTTATATGTCAGTGAGGGGGCAGTGTCAGCTCTTGTGTCACAGCATGGCCAGGGTGTGTGTACCCATAACCGTCCAGGTGTGGTATGAGCATCTGGTATGTATGTTAAGTAGTAGTGCCATCCAGTGAGTGGTAGGGGACATTTAGGACACATATACATATTTGTGACATTAATACCACCATAACGGCCTTTTGATGTGCTCCTGTGGGTGGCAGTGACCATGTTATCAGCAACCATTTCTGCTGGACATTGCAGAGCTCATTTTTTTCTATGTTGTATTGACAAGCAGGTAAATGTTGTGCAACACTCTGGACTGTGGGTGTCCTGATGTGAGACATGCTGGGAATATAAAAGATAGAGCTACTAAGTCATTATTATGGGAGGTGTATTTGCAGGATATATGTGCATCCATAATATGTGTTACACAGGATTGGCATGGACATGTGTATTTGGATGTCTATGGAGTGTAACACTGACCTGTCTGTCATGAGTTTGTAAGGTCAATCTGCTCTGACCTACCAGTACTTCAGCACATAGAATATGTTTGATGACAACCATGCCATATGTAGGTGACACACCTGTGGACATTCTGCAACAGTCTGTGCAGTTGTCAGGTGTACCTGATATCATAGGCATCCAGTACATCCATCAGCATTTATTTGATTATGTACCAGGTCAGTGTCTATATCACAGGCCCAAGTAAGCTGTCATTTATGCCATTATATGTGAAAATTTTGCCACTGGGAATCAGGTTGTCTTGTCACAAACACCGGTAATTCCACAGAGGTCTGATGTCCTACTGGTGTATTGCACTGAGCTTTGGTTCAGATTTCTATATTTGGCAGAGGTGTATGTAATCCCTATTGTTACATCACTGTGACTTATGATATATGTGCAGGAACAGGGGTAATTCCCTGCAGCTTAGTTGTCATAGTGGCGTGTTGCTGTGACTCTGGTTTAGAGGGTCCTGCAGTTAATACCTAGTAGGGGTGTAGTTGTTCCCCTGATGTTACATCATTGTACTGCAGGTTACAATTTAAAAATGAACACTGGATATCCACAGTTGATTTGCCCTAGTAGTGTGTGTATCAGACTTTGATGCAGAGGGTTCTGGGTTCAATACTTGATAGGGGTATAAATTTCCCCTAATGTTACATCACTGCACTTCATGATATATTTTAAAATAAACACTAGATGCACACAGTTCACTTCATGTACTGATGCAATGCTCTGACTGTGGTGCAGATGGTTCTGGGTTTGAGACTTACCAGGTCTGGTTATTTTATTGCTGGCCTTAGCTTTGGATAGCAAGCTAATTACTGCTTAGATATATACAACAGTATTGTAACTTATTGTTCAGTAATGTTACTTCATTCTTAGGTGCATCTATTTTATTATATCTCCTAAACTTATGCATTTAACTATGTTATCTGTTCCTGTAACTGTAATAGTTTTGGACACTTGTGTGTAACTGGGCTTTTATACTCAGTCTCCACTGCAAATGGACTTCTGGTCAAGCTGGACCACCACCGTTAACATATTGTAGTATATACAAAACAAATAAAAACATTTACAACATTTCCCTATAGCATGTAAAAAGCTGAATGGTCATGATTCGACCTTTGCACCTAATGTACAATTGCCAGTGCCCTAACCATTCAGCCGGTGAGGATCTGCTGTTAGACTGCTGTATATACCTCGTATTTCATTTAAGCATTGCTGAGCACCACAACATACTGTGCAAAACCACTCGGCTATGCTTAAACTTGACCTTTTTAATGAACATTAAATGCATTGGGTTTATATTTTTGATGCCTGCCATGTGTTCTTTGCAAATGTCATTAACTACATCTGCAAATAAAAGTAACATTAATATAAAGATATAAAATTAACATTAATATAAACATGCTTTCCAATGTAGATGCTTAATGGTCTGTCTTGGTATTAGGTTATAATGCCAACTCTCTACCCGGTGTCATACATACCCCTCAGGAGTTATGTCACTGTGGCATGCATGGCAGTCACAGACCCCACATTTCTGTCACTGGTGCACAGCTGCAAGCCATGCTCCACTGTGGTAACACACATGCACACACATGCACACTCAACCCAGTGAGTGACCTGGACTGCCTTGCGGACAGCTCACACCGTGTGTCATACACAAGCAACCTGCAGTGGTTGGGCACCTTGTCCACATCAAGCAGAGTAGCTACCTAAACCTTTGCAGGCATAACCTGGTCAACTGGATGGTTAACAGCACATACACCCTTGGGATACCACCTGCGTCCCCATTGGATCGGGACATCAGCTGCTGCCTTGCATACACATGTGTTAACATGTGGGCTAGGCATATGTATGCTCATGGCTCATAGCCTAGTAACCTGAGGTGGTATCAGGACTACCAGACATGGCCTGACTGCTGTGACAGACTGTGTTGTTATGTGTCCACAGACATCACTGCCATCAGCCTCTGGGTGTCTCCTATGGGCATCGTTATTGTAACATATCATCCAGCCTACATTTGACAAATAGATGAATGCTACTACAGGTTCATGTGGACATTCCAGTAGCATCTGGAGTATATAATAATAGAGAGCAGTGCATATGTGGTGCAAAGTGACCCCCTCATAGGTGTCTGATATCTGCAGTACCCAGATGTTTGCAGAATGGGTGCATGTGCCTGATAGATGTAGACCCTCCCCCCATCAGACAAATGCTGTATTCCCACACACCAGGGGGACAATACATGATGGTTGTCCACAGAGTTTGGGGAATGTGTGTATGGCACATTGAATATCTGGTACTGTATCCATTTCCTTACGCTGCATGCTCAGTATGTATGTACTGCTGCTGAGCCAGAGTCAGCATCCCCCCACTACTAGTACCTATAACCTGCTGGCCTACTGCAGAGGCTCACCACGTATGCTAGCCATAGGTATCAGGCATTCAAATACAGGTGTGGGGTACACACTGACCTAGCCAGAATGTCAGAAATGGTCAGGGAGACATGGACAATCTGTGAAATAATCCTGCATGACATTGGAAGACTGAGATGGGCTCAAGGATGGTACATGATGTGATATGCCAGTTGTATGCACCAGTACTGTCAGTGTGATACCCTTGCACTGGTCCAGTAATTAAAGAGCCTCAAACCTCACTACTATCACCAGTGAGGGATGTACACAATGGAAGGGTGACAAATAAACACACAGTAAAGTACAATTATTATTCAGAGCACAGTAGCACACAGAGATCACAGTCAGTCTTTGGCTTGTTTCCCCCTCCCTCTCTCCAGATCCCCAACAAGACTACCCACTGGTTAACATCTCAGCAGAGTACCCAAGCAAAAACATCCATCACCCTCTCTGTCTGACCTGTGCTTTGTGTCCCTGCCCAAGTAGCTGACACACACACTTTCATATTATGAATCACACACAAACACACACATACACACATGCACACACTATCCTGGAAAAGGCTGGCACAGGTTTACCAGCTATGGCCCTTTTGCCCACCCTTAAAGGTAGTTCTGACTGCCACAATCCAGCTCTTTATCAGCTACTGTAAGGCCCTTACCAAAGGGTGATGAATCCTACTGTGTGTGATGTGCCTATTAGCCAAATGGTAAGTGTGAGCAAGACCGAGCCTATTGTAGTGGGTTATACAGTGTCACCAAATATACATGCACTGTACTGTAAGAGCTTACTTATTTCTACACAGACCAGACACAATTACAAGGTTTACCTATATTTAATAATAACTAATAAGGGAACAAGACAATACTGAATAAGTACAGTAACTACTGAGTTCAGACTCACAGGGAATAATTTCAGACAACATTTCAGGACAGTCTGAAATAATTACCGCAAACATCTATGGTAATAGGTTCATAGGTTCATAGGATGAAGCTATTGGTCCAGAAGCCCTTATAGGCCTAACAAGACTTTTGCCCATGTTTCTTCAAAGTCAGCACCTGTTTCCCCTGTCCAGCAGGGACACAGGTGGGATCCCAGGTGTGTATGTTGTTTCCCATCCAGTCGTCCAGGTTCCTTTTAAAGGGGCCTAGAGAGGTACTGTACATGACATGGAGAGGGGACTCTATTCCACAGTTGGCCACATCTTTGGGACACAAATCTATCCTATAAACAAGCTCTATTTATGTCAAAGACCAGGTTTAGGCCTTGTCTGCAGGTTGCATGGGTTTAGTTTGTTTTATGGATATACAGCAACTCCATCAAGGCTGGGTCGGACATGGCCTTGTATGCCAGACACAGGTCACCTCTGAGCAGTCTGTATGAGACTGAGTAGAGGGACACAGCTTTTAGTCTATCTGTATAGGATAGGTGTTTGAGCCCCTGGATTTTCCTGGTCAGAAATCTCTGTGATCTCTCTATCCACTGCATGTGCATGGCAAGGTGCATGCTGAAGGGAGCTTTGTACTCAATAATGGGTCTGATAAGGGAGGAGTACAGGGATGTTATGACCTTCTTGTTCCTGGAAGACATGCCTTGATTTATGAGTTTGGCCATTTAGACAGCCTTCTGTACAATGGAGGCAATGTGGTGGTCAGGTTGCTATGACCTGGGTGCCCATGTCCCTCACAACTGATTGCATGCTTACTATTTTGCTATTTATGTCATAAGTATTGGGGATCACAATTTCCTCAAAGGGGATAATGATGCATTTCTTGGCATTCATTTTGAGGCCATGCTTCTGGCACCAGACATGATTTTGGGTAAGACCCTCTTGGAGGATGTTCACATCAGTAGGGGAATGTAAGACAGCAAACAGCTTGTAGTCATCTGCACACTTGATCAGCCACAGATCACTGTTTGTGGCTTGCACCTAAGGCAAGTATATATGCCAAACAGAGGCCCAAGACTGATTCTTGGGGTACACCACTTGTTATGGGTCTACTATTAGAGGTGGCTTCCTCTACTTTGAATAGGTTCTATCAGTGAGCCAGTTACCTACTCATCTGGTAACATATAGGCTGATACCTAGTGGGGGGGTATGTATTATGCCTGAGTGTGGAATAGTGTCAAAGGCTTTGGCTAGGTCAAAGTAGACACTGTGCACTGTCTACCTCTTGTCTGTGTCTTTGTTGATTGTTTTGAAGAAGTCAACCATGTTTAACAGCTGTGATCTCCCTTTGACAAAACCAACCTGTGTGGGGTGCAGCATTTGGAGACTGCCAGTGTTATTTTTTATAAGGTCGATGATAACGCATTCCATGGCCTTACAGATCAGGGTAGTTTAGCTGATGGGCCTATAATTGCCTGGGTCAGCGGATGCTCCACTTTTGTGTAGGGGATGACAGTGGCTGTCTTCCATGCAGCTCAGATGAAGCCAGTGCTCAGGCTGTGGTTGAATTGGGTGTCTAACTGAGCTGATGCAGCCTGAGATGTTATTGTGTCCCATGGAGGCTGTATATTTTGCCTTTAAGAGAGCAGTGATGGCCTTATCTCTAGATATAAGGGGAAGTGGGCAGGTACTGTGAATGTCCTGATTTACTGATGGGGTGACAGAGGGGTGACATTTCCACTGAATCTGTCAGCCAGCAGGTTTGCTATATCTGCAGCATTTGTATATGTGGTGTCCTTGACCACCAGTTCCTAAACAGATCTGGGTGCTACCTTTGATATTATAGCCATATGTGAAGAAGGCCTTTTGACTGTCTCTAGCAGATGTGGCCAGTCTGGACTCGAAGTTTGCTTTGGAGGATTTCACTAGTGCTCTTATGTGCTTGTTTAGGCTAAGGAGAGAATGCTTCCAATTGGGGATCTGCTTCTTCTTGGTCCTGGACAGTACTTTTCTTCTTTTGTTATAGAGTTTATTAATTGCAGATGTCCACCAGACAGGTTTACTCTTCCTTGTGGAGGATGATTTAGTCCTGTCAGGTATTCCTGATACCATGCATCTATATACATGTTCATATAGAAACTTGGTATAGTTTTGGATACTGGTGCCAATTTCTAGAGAGGGGAAGGGGCTGTGAAGTTGTTTATACCATCCCTCTGGAGGCTGTAATCAGCTTTGGAAAAGTTTGTTTGACCCTAGCTAGAGGGAGGTTGCAGGAGATGGTGACTTCAAACATGACCACTTTATGACCTGATCTTACAAGGGAGGATGATACGGCAGGGATGCTGCAGTGGTTACTCATGTTGATTAATACCAAGTCCAAGATATTATCACATTTTGTGGGGGTATTGACTAGCTGTTCCAAAGCATTTGCATTGACAAAATTGAGGAATCTCTGGGCATTTGTGTTCTGGCATGAGTAGTACTTCCAGTCTATGTTTGGGTAGTTAAAGTCACCCACGATCAGGGTAATGGGTTGAATCTGAATAGATTCAAAGAGGTATAGATAGGCAGTTTGGGCATCTTGGGTCAGATTTGGAGGCCAGTAGCTAACTATTATTTGTATAGGGGTCTTGTCAATGGTTAACTGCACCTGGAGTGTCTCCTGTGCATCAAACAGTTTGACCAGCCTGGATGTATGTATGTCTTTAATATATATTGAAACTCCACCTCGTTTGACTTTACTACCCACAGTTTGGGGGTATGAATGTATGATAGGATGAGTAACCAGGTATGGCTGGGATGCTCTCCACAGCTTTGAACCAGGTTTCTGTGGCTGCACAGATGTCAGCATGTTCCATAGTTAAGACTGTTTGCAATGAGTGCAATTTCATGTTTAGACTCCTAGCATTTGGTAGCATGACCTTTAATTTGGGTTTTGTTGTAATTGTTATGTTGGTAGGTTCAACCTAATCACTTTCCTGCAAGTAATCCCACCTGTGTGGTTTAAATAAGGCCATATTCCCACCCTTTGCCATCACTGGACCATTTTCAAAAATGCTAAGCAAAACTGTGCAGTGCGCAAACTCACTAAGCTGAGTTGAGCAGTGCTTAAGGTGGAAAATGCTGAGCAGTGCTTAGCAGTGAACAAATATGCATAGCTGAGCTAAATACTATTTAGAATGGGACTTCTTAGCAATGCTAATGCCAGCCAAGCAGAGCTGAGCACTGCTAAGTGTTGATCAGACAGGTCCTGTTTAAGCATTGCTTAGTTTGGCTTAGCAGTGCTTAGCAAAACTGAGCAAAGGGCAAACATACATTTTCATTTATAAAAGAAGTCAGAATTGAATATTAATTACTCATTACCGATACATTATTATTAAGTGTATACATTTTACTTAAGCACTAACCAAAAACATTGATGTGGTATATTAAGATTTACCCACGGTCGTTGTGGTTTAATCAAGAGGGCAAAGGTTGAGTAATTAATTAAGGGCAACCATGGCTAAATCTGCATATACCGCAACCACTGGGTCGGTTATTGCTATTATGCAATGACATTATTAAAGAGAAAATATTTACTTTTCTTAAATAAATTTCTGTGTATTACCAGCACCATGCTGTCCGTCCACGTTTTTCCAGTATCCAGGGGCTTTTTTTTTTATGTACTGTGCATGCATATGGGATTTGCATTCCCAAACATACCCAGTACATCAATGCTTTGCAAAGAAAGCAACGCAGAATAGAAGGTCTCCGTTGCTCCATTTTTGTTTTCTGTTTTTTTTTTACTATATAAAAATAAAATGTCGGACAGTTTAGGGGTAGGAGAGAGAGAGAGAATGGATGAAATACAAGGAAAATCAATTATGTGTCTTTAGTTTTGACTAACATGCCTGATATTTCTAGTATTTTTTCTGTCCTGTCTCTGCTATGTCTGGATTATGTTTTTTTTTAAATATAAAATTACAGTACATAGCAATGGAATAGAGTCAGGGCAACCGTACTTTTTTCCATTGGTATATGTTAGGATTTACAATGGACACGCTTATTGGGCTGAACAATCAGCATGCTCGTATCAATGAAAAGTCATTGTATAATTTACATGACCTCCCCCATGTGCTTTCATTACATTACCTTGGGGTGTGACTGTACTGTATGGGAAACTTGTGTTTAAATGGGGGTTTTCACCTATCTCCACTGACACTGGGAATTTGGACCAGCTATACTACCATGGTTAACAAATATTAATTATTACATCATTAAATTAAATACAAAAAAAATATAAAACTGCTTTCCCATGTAAAAACAAAATAGCCTGCCTTGGTATTCAAATCGTGTACCTACTACATGCTAACCTGTGACTCTAACCACTAAGCTAATGGAGCTGCCCAAAGTTTAGCTATACATTTGTATATCGCATCTTTATAGCTGAAATTTGGACAGCTCCATTAGCTAACAGAGCCGTCCAAATTTCAGTGAAAACAAAACAGAGCTGTCCAAAATTTCAGCTATACATTTATATATAGCTTCTTCTATAGCTGAAATTTGGACAGCTCTGTTAGCTTACTGCACTGCTGAGCAAGGTGATTCCCCCTACAAACCTGCTCAGCTATGCTTAAACTTTCAGGAAAAATAAAAAAAAAAATTAACATTAATTTTAATGTAAACTGTTAACCCTCATAATATTAGATAAGTGTCCGGGTATTCTTGTTTTGGTGCTGTAAAGCACTTTTACAATGCAGGGGATGTATTACAGATACTGTGACACATCCCCCTACATGACGTGGGTTGACATTCCTAAGCCTCTCAGCTGTACCGATTTTCACATGATGTCCAGATTTGTGCCTCATATTCTTGGTCCATTTGTCATGGGAGTGCTTTTCCCTGGCAAATCAGTGACAAATCATTAAAAACTGCAGTTAGAAAATATTGAGGCACATTTATGTTTCCCACATCATACTCTTCAGAAAATTCATGCTAATGCAAGACCTGTCATTCTATCAGCTTTCTAAGTTTGTAAGGGCAATATTTAGAAACGGTTCCCTAGAACGTTTGGTTTTGTATTAGCATGCATTTTCTGAATGGTACAAAGTCTGTAACTCAAATGACTTTATTATTTAGGACTTCAGTTCTCAGTATTTGCCAGTAAACCAGTAATTTTATGGGGGACAGACCAAAACTATGAGGCAAACATCTGGACTTTCTGTGAAAATCAGCACAGTTGAGAAGTATTTTATTTGTAAAGTGCTGTACAGCCCTTTCATAATGAAGGGTGTGTGTGGCACTAACTGCCACACATGCCCTGCATTGCATTCAGTTCCCATTCATAATTTCAGTGTCCGTGGACACTGTTTTCTAATGTAAAGTGCTGAACGGCACTTTCACAATAGTACCTGTCACACACCCCCTACACTGATTTCACTTGCCATTATGTATTTCAGTGTCGACGAACACTATTTTATTTTGTAATGTGCTGTACAGCAGTTTGTCAGTGCAGGGGATGTGTTGCAGATCTGTTGGCACTGTAACACACCTCCTAGGAGTCATTCAGTATCCGTGTCTGTGGCCCTTCCTCAGTAGCATGCCTTCATTAATATGTAAGGTGTGCTGCAGAGTGAAGGATGCAGACACAGACACCATGGAGTTTACTGAATCCTGGGGATTATCTTTTACTAAAAAACATGCAGTCTCCTTGCTCTTTAAGCTTAATTTACACTTTTATTGTACTCACTATGCCATTTTAATCTCTTATCATGCTCATTATACTTTTCTTGTGCCCATTTACTTTAAACATGCTCGTTATGCAAACCATATGAATAGCTTTGCTAGTCTTATCAAATATCACGGTTTCAAACATTTTGTTTAATTAATAATGAGGTATGTGCCTTTCATTTGCTTAATAATATGTTGTTTGCTACTCGTTTGATTAATTTATTTATTACTTATTATTTTACATTTGTTGACAGGGATTGTCCGACTGAGCTGAAAAGCCCTTTTTCAGTGGAGGCCCGCTCTGTGCCTTATAAATGCGCTGTTTCATTTTCTTTGCCAAATAAATCATTTGTGCAGTTTCTTTTACCTTTAGCTCTTTCTAGCCCTTTTTTGTTAGTCTGTGCTGTTTCACTCAACCTGCTTAGTCTGCTTTCACCTTCAACTCTGAACATCATGGCTTGCAGGAGCGGCCCTAGGTCAACTGGTGCCCTAGGCAAAAGGGCTCCACGGCGCCCCCCAACTCATTACCTGGTGCCCCCATCCTGATCTACCTACACCACATAAATACTGGAAAAGTGCCCCTGCTAGACCGGTGCCTTAGGCGGCCGCCTAGTTGGCCTATGCCTAAGGCCGGCCATGATGGCTTGACGAAGTTGTTCTTTTAATCCTGGTTCTGACACAATGTTGCTCGTCTGGTCAGGATAAAACAGACAGCATTCATGGGTTCTGTTCAAGTAGCTTTATTACACACAAACACATCAGAAATGGGGCTTTGTAATTTAAACTTAAATATATAAACAGTCTGACTACTGCACTCATACATGTTGACATTGGATGTTTTCTCAAAATGGCACTGCTTCCTGCACATGCTACATCTGGAAATTCTTCTTTAAGGTACATATACACACTCTGATCTACAGATAATACCTTGAATTTCTCTAAAAACAGCTTGGCAAAGAGATCTGTGTAAGCTAAGGCTTTCTTGATTTCAGTTTTTTGCATGAATTTCCTTATTTGTATAGACAGGGGTTCCATATATATGGCAAACTAAAGTGCCAACAATGGACATCCCTGTCCTGTATCAGACAAGTTACCCACTATTTTCACACTGGCCTGCACTAAGGAAAATACATTCTAAATTACTGGATCCATGTTTTTGGAAACCCCAAGGCTTTCAACAATTTGAGCCAAAATATTCACATTACTCTGCCAGATCCTTTTTTCTGATTCCAACCCTACAAATAATAGTTGATTCCCTTTTATCTCCACATGCCATTGAATTATAACTGCTGCAACAATATTTCGAAAATTATGTCTCCCCTTGATAAAGTCAGATTGAACTAGATGTATACTCCTGTTCAGTATCTTAGCTAGCCTACTCATTAGCAGTTCTAAACATTATATTCACAATTTAGAACTAATGGTCTATATGCCCTAAGGATTGGAAGAATCTTTTTCTTATTTTGGTATCACCACTAATATTGCCTTATACCATGACTATGGAATAGGTCCTCCACTTAAAATATTATTAAATATATTTGTCAACAGCCTTACTAATCTACCTCCACTTTTATCTATATTTTAATTGGAATTTCAGCTGATCCAGTTGATTTCCCCCTTGCTAAATGATTCATTGCCTCCACAACTTCCCCCAATGTTTTTTTGTCCGCTATAATCAGGAGAATGTTTAAATTTTGCAATAATTCTTTTGACATGTATTACCCCTTTTCAACCCCTTCTGCATAAAGAACAGCCATGTATTCCTTCATTATCATTACCTCCAAAATACTAGCAGGATCAACTACTACTCCTTTTGGTCTCTTATACCAGATATACAGTTTATCACCTTTTGTGATCTGAGCCTCTGGAACAAATATCTTATTGCTTCACAGCTACATGTATGCACCCTGTTGTGTTGTATAAATGATCACATTGTTCCTAGTGAGCTCTCAACCACTGCTCTGACTCATTCTTTGTCATCTTCCCTTGCTGCTGCTGAAGTATTTTCTGTCTTTCAGAGGCTGTCTTTATAGCTCGGATCTTCATTGTCCCATTCACTTCTCTCTCACTCTCTCTAACTGTTGTCAGCTATGGTTGTCTTTAATGCTTTCCATCAATGTTCTAGTCATCTTGTATTTACCTTTATTTTTCCTACCTGTTCTATCAATACTTTCTTGACCCAGCCCTGGAATTCCCACTTCTTCACAAGATACACTGGGAATCTTCAATGCTTCCTTCATTCACTTGACTTCTGAAGTCTTAGTGTCACTGTTGTCACTGTTGACACATAAACTGATAATGACAATGGATGAGATTCTAGCTGTGTTACTCACCCTGTGTGTTTTATAGATATGTATAATATATCTAGTGTTGTCCAATTCTGAGGTATATGAGAGTAGAAGGTGTACTCCACTGTCCCCCCATCCAAACGGTTTCTCACCTTCATTAAACTGAATACCATACAAAACTTACCCAATATACTGGCCTCCCTCACAATAAACTGTTTTTCTGGTCTCTCTTGATATCCATCTTGCAATATATAATATTACAGTATTCCCCTGTTATCAATATGCTCTATAAAAATGTGATAGCATCACTCATTGCTTCTTTCAATCCTTGTATCCCTGTCCCTGGTGGGATATAGACATTTGCTATTTTTCTTCTGTTTGCCCCTGTCAGTGTCCATTTATCAATATATATCTTCCTTTTGAGTCTGCTATTTTTCTCTATAGTTATGTTTTGTTTCATCCTTTTATTATATCTATCTTTATATACAGAAGACAGTGAGAAGGAAAGAGAGAGATGTCTATCTGTCTATCTATCTATCTATCTATCTATCTATCTATCTATCTATCTAGCTATCTGTCTGTCTGTCTATCTATCTATCTATCTATCTATCTATCTATCTATCTATCTATCTATCTATCTATCTATCTATCTATCAATCTAACAACTCATCTTTTCCTTTCATCCTCTCATTATGCAGTGAACCCTTCCTCTTCCACCTTTTTCAGTAGGTCTGTGTTCCACCAGGTTTAAATGTGTCTCCTGCAACACAGTTATCTGTATTTCACTTTTCCCGATATAGTGAAAGATTTTCTGCTTCTTATTAGGACTTACCAGCGCAATGACATTCTATGAATGTATATTCAGCTTAACCATCCCACCAGTGACAGATAACTCACTTTTGATATCATTCCCCCTGTCACTTTTCTTCCCCCGTATGCACTTCTAAAATAATCTTTCCACTTATCATTAGGTCACTTACCTGTTTCCTGTCATTATATATGTTTTCCTGTAGCAATTTGTTTATTTGTGTTTGATGCCAAGACCCTTTAACAGCTTCCACTATGCTTAGATAACCCAACCTAACCCCCCCAATAAATTTATAAAATCCACAAACTTATATAGAAAATATATAATATTTAAAAATAATAATATAATATGGATGGTGCAGTGGTGCAGCGGTACCATTGTCGTCTCACAGCAAAAGGTTCTCCGGTCATGCGTCTGGAGTGTTTCTCCCCAGGCCTGCGCTGAACATTGGCTCATTCCAAGTCAGACTTTCCCAGTTAACAAATGTTAAATAAATAAGAAATAATACACTCCCTGCCTTTTCTGAGAGGGAATATTCTCAGCATTGGAGCGCTGCCCTCTATTCTCTATTTCTTTTCCTTCTACACGCCTAGCAAGGCTTCCATTCCCTAACCATGTCTGTATTTTATTGAGTTTTAATTTCCTCACCACACTCATGTCTTTTTCATCTTCTTGTCCTCCTGCTTATCATTTTATTATTCAAAAATATATTTTACTATCTCCTATTATAATGACATCTGCTTCTGTTAGGCTTGTGCATTAGGTGCAGTCTCGTGCAGTCTCCTGGAATCATTTCAGCACTTATGTTCCCCTATTCCATTGAGCTTTCATGTGTTAGTTTCAATGCACTGTCCCATTTCCATCTATCTCATTTTTTCTCCTACCACACACTCTCTATCTCACTTAGTTTTTAGTTTTTAGTTTTAATTTTATCCTTTTATATCTCCTTCTATGTTCATTAACTTAATTCTGTCTACCCCCCACTGGGTGGACTAGAGTGGTTGCTTCCACCCAATTTAGTTGTTCCTTCTTTAATTTCTCCAAATCCTTTGAGTTTCTAACACCATGATGGGAATGGACCCCATTCCTAAGTCAAAATATGATTAAAGTTCATGAAATTAGTATTGTTACACTCTGATTTCAGCCAAAAGTGCTCTTCACAGTAGCCACAATGTGCCTTGTTCCTTCCCCTTAGATTTATCTGATATAATGTAATAGGGAAGTTTCCTTTTCTTGAAAAATACTATCCCTACCAATGCAACAAATGGAGTACTGATATGAGCACTCTTAAAAATCCTTTCTGATAATTCACTGATTATGTTGCATAACTGTTCTCTCCCCACCATCTGTCCATTTCAGCACTTCGCCTTCTCCATACAAATTCACATTCCTTGCTCACCACTACGTTGTAGCTTATTCAGTGCAATATCCATTTTTAAAACTCTTGCTCCTTTCCTTTATCATGAATATGATTGCATATATTGACAGTGCAATACACAGTGAGCATTACCCTCATAAAACTTTCTGCCAGTAACAATGCAAGTAGACTTCTTTAATTTTTTACCTACTTTCTCTTGCATTAAAACAAAAACAAAAAAGGAAGTATCATTTTTCCTGTTGCCTCATTAAAACAAAGTTTTACCTCACTTTCAGCTTAAAGAAAATAATTCATACAGTGCATTAAATGGACATACAAGAAAATCATGCTGCTTAACTCCAACTCTGCAAAATAAACCATCTCATTTGTTTTACTTTATATTTTAAGAAAATGTTCACATACAACCATTTTATTCTGGATAATCTGAGTTGCTAACTTTCCCAAATGGGTTCCTGGTCTTCCTTGGTTAGCTCCCCCAGAGTGCCTCTTTCATCATCTGAGAGTAGATCCGGATTTGTTGCGGCTTTTCCTTCATATTTTGTTGGAATATCAGGATGGGTTTCACTGGCATTCTCTGGTCGGACCTATATCCTGTTTTCCTCACTACTTTCCCCTCTAGCTTTGATTATTCTAGATAATTTTGGCTGTCTTCCAGTTATTTCTGAAGATTTCTTTTGCCACTCCATGAATGTTCTTCTGCCAGTAGGGAAGAAAATTTTCAACAATGCAGGATACAGCAGTTTGTCAATGTTTTGCCTGCCAGCACTTCTTTATTGCCAACTGAAATGTATTTCTTTGCATTCTGGTGGTGAGTAGTCAATATCCATGAACACCCACCCATGTTCTATTTTTAACATCTATCTCTGCTTCCATAGCAATAATGTATGGATGCATTATTTGAGTTCATATGATTAAAATTTTGCTAACAATGGTTGTGGAAATCTTTTCATACTAGTCTGTGGTTGAAAATCTCTGTGCACTGTGTATATCTTAGCCTCTTCCTTAGGTGTCCCAGTCCACTTATGCAAGCAATCCACCATAAAGCTCTTTGAAACATAGATTATCACTGCAGGCTCTGTATTTCAGTTTAGTTAATTTAAGCTGTATAGTCTGTTTGTGGATCTTCTTTTCCAATAATTTGGCCTTAAGCACAGTGTTCTCCATCTGCAATGCTATTAAATCGTCATAGTGGCCTGAAATAGTTTTTCACTTTCTTGTACTCTTCTGTCATTCTTTTATCATACTCCTGTAGGGTGCCACTGTTCTTAAACAATTCTCTATACACCTTATCAATTTTCTCTTCCATGGTTTCCTCAGCCCCCTGGTTGGATGCCATTGTTCCATACTTGTAGGGTTACCACCTGTCCCACTTTGCGAGGGACAGTCCCTCTTTGGGCAGTTGTGTCCTGCAAAAAAATTGTACAAATGGCAAATGTCCAGAGATTTTAGGGCAAAATTATTTCCTATATTTTATGTAAGAGTTGCATGAAACAGTTATTCTGTATCTGAAACACCTAAATGTTATAAGAAACAGAATAAGCAACTAAAATGCTGCAAGAATAAGCTTTTATTTAGGAAAAAAAGTGAAGTTCTGTCATTTGTACTGGTCATGGGTATGTTTTGGCATGCAAAATCTGACGTTTGTACCAAAAATGTCCCACTTTGGGCATTTGAAAAGGTGGCAACCCTACATACTTGCTGTCATGAAACCAGACCACCCATGTTCTGTATAGCTGCCTATTTACTGGGCTGTTCACTCTCTCTCTCTCTTTCAACACTTATAAAATTTTGTGCCATCATGTATATTTTAACTTCCCAACTTCAATAGAATAAACTAAGAAAGGGAAAGATCAATTAAGCTGATTAAAAGTAGCAATTGCCATGAGCACTCATGAGAAAGCTGCTACCGTTGCTTTGCCATACTGGAAGTCAGACTTGTATATCAAGTTGGTATGGGAGATGTCTTTGAATTTCATGCTGCTGTTCTTAACATAACAACTCTTAAGTGGGGCATAAATGCAATTGGACTATCCTGACATTACTATACATCTCACATCATATTCCCCTTGAAGATGATAAATGGGAAGGGTGGTACCACGGATATGCCAGCCATTAGATTACATTTCAGCTGGGTCACACTTTACCTCTAGTACATTAAAACAGTGTGAAACATGTGATAGTAGAAGTCTTAATTTTTGGTTGCAGTCTTCTTTCATCCAGCATTGATCATCTCCATTAATGATGTTGTAGGAAACATACCTGATGAACCCTTATCTCTATTACGCAGTAAAGCTAAAAAGGCAAGGAGACTGTCAGTTTATGAATGTGTCTATAATAGAGCACTAATGCAAATTTTTCAGGAAACTGATATGCTGGTTTATTAACCTCGTTTTGGGAGTTTTTTAAAATATAATCACTGAACGCTACCTCCATATGTCAGGTATTATACTGATGTAGTTCAGAAATTAGCATATTCAGCCTACTGAAGTAAATATATTTTGCTATCTGCACTGAAGGAAACAAATTAAAACATGTTTTCATTTTGCATTATGAGGGTGGTTAATCTGGTTTGATTGAAATATAGATAATTTTCTTTGCAGTGACTGGGATTAGCAGTGTTTTAAAATGTGATGTTCCCAGCTTTCTGTCTAGTACCATTAAGATTTTACTTGTTCAAGTTATTCTAGCATATTTTTCAACCTGTGTGTGGGCATCTAGTGGTATGGTAGTACTGGGTATATAAAAAGTTGCAGGAAGATGGTCTGTCAGATTCTTGGCAAGTTGTTGACTACCTTACTATGTCAAGGAAATATCAGCAGGGCATAATTTTACGTGATGCATAGATATCAGTAAATAGAAGTATTTCCTTGTTATGGACTTTGTAAATAATTTGTTTCAGTTTTGAGTGTAAATATGTTATTACTGTTATTATTGTTATAAAAAAAAAATAAAAAAACATTTTTGAAAATAAAAGAAGTCGCTCTACTTTACAATTATTTTGATTTTTAATACTTCACCAAAACTTGCTATGTAAATGCTTATTGTTCATTCCATCCATTATTCTAAAACTGTCCACACATAAAAGCAGTATTTGTGAGATTTCTTTCCTTATTCGTGTAGAATAACAATTAATATTTGTTTGTTTTATGAAGTATTATTAGAAATTTGTTTTCTAAGGCCCAGAAAGAAAAACATCTGGCATTTGTGTAGAGACATGAGAAAAGCCAAAAGTATTATCATAATATTTCTGATCATTGTGGGATTCATTAACAAAGTTTCTCCCAACAGCCCAAATAGGTCACTTAAATGAAAAGATCATTTTTCTTTCTATCTGAAATCAATTTCGCCGTTTTATTTTTGCAAGTGACTCACATAAGCTCTAAGGAGTATTTTGTATTAGCTATCAGGATGAATAAATTGCTTGCATAAGGTTGTTTAGCAAAAATAAATTAGCAAGGGTTTTTTAAGGAAAACAAGTTGTTCTTTGCAGATATAGATCATTCTTGTTTTGTTCAACGCTCTGATTGATTTCAAAAGTTTGTATGTAACGGGAAAAGAATAAAGAAGAGAACATTTCAAACTGTGATAATCCATGACCTCATTCTGTCTGAAATAAATGCATTTCTTTTGCTCCTAATTACCTTTCTGATACTTACACAAATGTTTTTTTTTTTTTCAAAACTTAATTTGCACATGTTTAATATCATTTGAGTATTGTATACTGAGGTGATGGAGAATATTATTAAACATGATTACAAACTAAACTTTCATAACACAAAGAAAGCAAGGGAAAAAAGAAAAATTCATCAAAATAGAAAAAGAGAAGAATAATTTAAAATTTGAAGATGTCCACATGCATGTTGAGCTTCTACAAATTGATTTACCTAACACTATTTAATTAACCGTGTGCCTTGTAAGAAGTATAATAAAAATATCGCTCATATGCCATATCTTATTAAATTAATATAGGACATGTTTATAGAGTTTAACATTAAGACTTATTTCACCAAGCCTTTGCCATGAAACAATGTTTAGAAAAATAGGATTTGCCCAGTCTATTTCAAGCATGCTTGGTGACAAATATTTTTCTATTCTCTCAAGTTGGATTTCCTTCTTGTTTCTACCAGTGGCCAAAATCTAACCCTGTTAGATCATATCACATTTGTTACATAAATATTATGTAAACCTACTTTTCTAATTACTAGGTCATTCCTGGCTAAATTCATAATGAATGGAGGTTTTCCTCAAATGGTCATAGCACATTACAGTCAAAAAGTATATACTGTAAAGACCTTGACTGAATTTGTTGATGTATCCAGCATTTGTACTTTTCAGATTTATAACTACACATTTTTTCAAGTCCAGTTGTTAAAATGAAACAAATTAGTAATGTTGATATATATATATATATATATATATATATATATATATATATATATATATATATACTTACAGTGTAGTATTTGCTGTCATAAAGGTTTGTGTTGTTAATTAATTTGAATAGGTATCTATAACTTGTTCCTTTGTGCATTTCCACTATCCACTGTTTAACTGACTCTAAAATTCCCTTATGTTCTATGTATTATAGATCAGGATTTTACTTAAATGTACCATGCTGAATTGTCATTAAAATCTCAATAATGATTTGAATTTTGTTTGTGTAGTTATGTTGAATTTAATGACATTTTATTGATTACCAATGCTCTGTTTTTGAAAGTTCATAGATGTGTACTAGGCTAATGTCTAATGGAGCCTTTACACATCTAGCCCAAAAAAATTACAGAGGCACTGTGCCACACTATTTTAGTTCTCAGTGCCCCTATCCAATAGGGCAACTGGAATGATCCCTGGAGTGCACTTTCTGTTACCCATTTACTCATCAAGATTTTTCTTGAAGAGGGCCAGTGAGGTGCTCTGCTTGACATGAATGGGAAGCTTATTTCAAAGTATGGGCAGTCTTTGGGAGATGAACCTGTCCTTCAGTCATCTTCTGTTGATTGTGGTCATGAGGTTGTGATCTCTGGAGCATGTGGAGCAGGGGGATTGGGATTTCTTTAGGTGTAGCATTTCAAGTAGGGCTGGGTCGGACATGGCTTTGTAAGTCAAGCAGAGATCAACAAAAAACAAAAATCAGTTTGTGGGAGACCGCAACCACAACAGTTTATTGTATAAATGTCAGTAAATACCAGTACAACATTTTGGTCAGCTCCGTTCATTGACTTTATCAAATACACTGATGAGTTGCCCTAATAGAATATATATACTATGCTGCAATCAATTAAAACCATTATTTAATTAAAATTTAAAGCAGTAAAACCATACTCTCTTGTCAAAGCTGTATTGAAGACTGTATGAATATTAGTATATCTGTAAAAACTTGTATATAATTAAAACAAATATATAATAAATTATATTATAGGTACATTTAAAATAAAGTATATATTACTGCCACATACATATATTCATGAAAAACCTTTTAGACAAAACTGATTCACAACTTGGCAGCTTTTAGTTTTAACAAAGGTGCAATGGATACAGTGTCATTCAAGCCAGGAACTTTGCTTCCAATAAGATTTGCCAATAAGTTTCCCAGTGTTCCAATCTAATCTCCCAAGGACCCACTCTGTTATTTTGGTGCATAATTTCTAATACAAAAAATTCAAACCTGGCCTGGTTGCAAACCGAGGTATGCCGAAACAGGGCATGATTAGTATTTTGTCTCTGTATTTCATACATGTGTTCATATATCCTTCGCAGATATATCCTTCGCATCCAAGCTGAGATCACCTCTATGTAGATGATAAGAGACTGAGAACAGCTGAAGTTTCTTGAGTCTGTCCATGTAGGACATGTGTTTAAGGCCTAGGATCCTTTTTGTGAGGTACTTTTGTTGCCTCTCCAGTTCTAATCACTAGTATTTTCATAATTCATCTTTGAGGATTAATTGCACCACTAACCTGAAACTACTTTTGTACAAACATTGTCTATATCTATAAAATTTCATACCATGTTTGTGCCACTATTAGAACCTATTGGTTTAATTTTGAAGTTGTCAAATTCTTGCACCTTCATGGAATTAGGAAAAAGACTCAATAGTTGATTTAATGGAATAAACACTGCCCTTTCAGGTGTTACTACACTAAATCTATATGAATGTTTGAAGACTCCAGTCTGTGTATTCTATAATGTTAGTACCATTATAGGAGAGTACAGTGGTTCCAGTTACAAAACATTCATTTCTTGCTGGTTAACTGAATCATGCAGAGTTTTCCACCTGATTTTATGAATGCATACTTGATAGTATATCGTTAGCCATTTGGTCTGTGAAGGGTCTGATGACAGCAGTTGTTAAATATGAAACATGATCATTAACGTCAACACTACTTCTATGCTCTACCTTCAAATGATGTTATCACTTAACTCATTTTGTGGAGAGAATAGAAACATTTTAACAGTAAATTGTACCACCATTTCACATTTATTAATTTTGATAGGAAGCTCTAATATGTCATACTTATGTTACATAATACAGTATGTAGTATCCATTATGTTTTGTGTATGTTATATAATATAGTATGTAGGATCCAATATGTCATATGTATGTTATATAATACAGTACGTAGCATCCAACATGTCGTACACATGTTACATAATGCAGTATGTAGCATCCATGTCATGCATATGTTACATAATACAGTATGTTGCATCCTTGTCATATGTATGTTACATAATACAGTATGTAGCATCCAACATATCATACGCATGTTACATATTACAGTATGTAGCATCCATGTCATACATATGTTACATAATACAGTATGTAGCATCTAACATGTCATACATATGTTACATAATATAGTATGTTGCATCCATGTTATACGTATGTTACATAATACAGTATGTAGCATCCAACATGTCATACGCATGTTATATGTTATATAATACATGTAGCATCCATGTCATACATATGTTACATAATACAGTATGTAGCATCCAACATGTCACACATATCTTACATAATACAGTATGTATCATCCATGTCATACATATGTTACATAATACAGTATGTAGCACAGTTTTGCTTTTGAGGGAGGCAGATATTGTTTACATTTACTCCTCATTATTTAAAGGTCAGATTGGTTTTGCCCTTAAACATTTTGTTCAGTGATTCCAAGTAAAATTGAGGTCCCATATTAAAAACTGTCCTTTTCTTTAGCTAAAGATTATTCTAATTATTCTAATCTAGTTAATCTATAAATAAAATTTACATTTGTTTAGTTTCTTATTTCTCACTAGTTCAACTGCATATCAATAAATATAACTAATCCAGAGGTTGCATCACTGTAGCAAAGTAAGAGGGACAGACAGATGTAGATAATCTTGTTTAGCCCTTCCTATATCTTAAGTTGATGTTATACACACACACACACACACACACACACACACACACACACACACACACACACACACGGATGTCCCATTGTGTATGCATGTGTGTGAGTCTGCCTGTCTGTTCATGTGTGTTGAAGCTTATGTACTAGAGAATAGGTGATTTTCATCATGAGTTTAAGTAAATGGAGGGGGACTTGTTTGGGGAAAGGGTGGGACCAGTAGGGATACACCATTGGGTTAAACAAACTTAATTAAGCAATGAAAAGAGGAAAGGATTATAAGGCAGGAGAAAGATAAGATGCTGACAGTAGGAACATTTGCTGGTAATGGTCAGAAATTGAAGATTGTGGAAAGAGATGAATTCTGCGGTGATGGACAGTTGAATGCAGTAGGGACCATTTGTGGGAGAAGGAGAGTGTGGATAGCACATATATTTGCCTTTTATAGTTGGGATAAGGATATAAAGTTAGAGGAGAAAAGAAGGGCAGGAGTGAGAAGAGAGGAAGATAATATCTGCCAGCATAAATAATGGTGAGGTAGTGTGATATGGGCAAATGGTTTTAGCAAAAAGAGCCCACTGAGACTGAACGTGTCTCCTTCTGCTATATTACCATGTAGTGTTAAAAACACAATATTAATTTTAGTATCACAGTTAGATGGCATTGTACTGCCGGATCTGTTTCTGTATATTTTCATTTAGCTGACTAGCTAGCACGGGATGGTACATGAGTGATGTGGGGGGGGTAGGACTTTGTGAAGCTACAGTTCTACTACATTTTTTTTTGAAGCAGCACCTACACATTATTGTATATATACATACATACATATATATATATATATATATATATATATATATATATATATATATATATATATATATTTTTTTTTTAAATAGAATATAAATATCAGAACATTTGGGTTGGTGATACAGATGATCTATGCAAAAAATCTGTTTACAACATTGCATTGTCATACCATGCTGAAAATGTTGAACTGGGTCTGCAAAATTTATAACAAAGGAAAGTAGGCAAAAATGTGTACATAAAAACTGTCATAGACCATAGGAAAATTGAGGAAACCAGTGATTCTTTTTGAATTTAATTTTAATTTTTTTTTTATTTTAATTAATTGAAGCTGTACTGTAGTTAATAGTTTATGCTTAAATTGTTAATGTATAGTTTTGCTTTATTTCCATGTATTTTTAACGAATAAACCAAATGAAATGAAAAAAAAAAAGAATTTTGCTATCCTGACTTGCAAAATGAAGTATAAAATTGTTTAACAGAATCATACTGCCTATTTGTCATCATGCCTGCTTCCTGTCTGCCACTTTGCTCAATACTTGGATGTGTTCCCTTCTTATGAAAAGAAAGAACACCTGGGTTAAATGCAAACAATCATAATAAACTCTTGACTAAAACTGATATTCAAACCTTAGGAATTAATGCAGGCATCTTTACAATATAGCTAAGACAACCTTTCTGAAGAATATACTGCACCTCTAAAAATTCCAGTCATTTTTGGACAGACATCATGGTACTTTCAAGAGTTTCACCCCCAAATCTCCAATTTGATAAAAAGGCCGAAATAGTTTTTACATTATCACCATAGGTAGAACAAATCAATATGAAAAACACAAAAATACAAATGAGTGACCACAAAATGGGGAAGAGACACAAATGTGTAAGACAAAGTCAGAGAATCACAAAACATTGATAACTTCACATCTAATATGAGTAAATAACACCCAGATGACCCAGATAAACTATTGACTGCAAAGTGCTAATTAGCATGTATAGGGTTAGAGTTATGGGCAGGGGCAGGTAGTGGTGGGGTTAAGGATTGCACACATGAGTAAAGAGGACAGGGGAGGCTTCACCCCCACCCCAGCACCACCTTACTCATGTGTGCTAACCCAATCCTGCCCCTGCCCCTACCCCTAACCTTACACATTATATTACTAAAATCCCTTTCTCTAACAGTAACACTAATCAAGACAAAAGGACACACAACACTCACAACACCAATTAGCCACAACACTAAATCTCATATTCTGATGAAATCCATGCATTAAAAATGGACAAAAGGACTAAACTTTACTTTTGTGTTAATAAATAAGTTTAAACTATCAATTTGCTGTTCATTTTTATTTAGGAATTTAGTGTGCTTTGTGTTGGCCAGGTCATCATCTTGTATGCTTTGCGGTTATTAGTCTGTTTACCAAGGTGTACTCTACTTTTTGTGGCTATCAGTCTGCAGACTCTTTCAAGCTTAGCCAGTAACCAGAGGTCAGAATCAAACCCTGAACCTTGTACTTCTATGTTAACTATTATGCAACCCTCCACCATAAGTCTTTAGATCTTTTGGTTTAATAAACAAGGTCATGTGCTATTGCTTGTCAAGGGCTTGATGCTCTGGATGCCACCTGAAGTTACAGATGACCTTGCAGTCATCTAGTTCTTTCTTGAAGATATAGACTGAATAACTACATTTAATAGGGATATATTCAACCAGAATGGGAGTCATTAAGTGATTAATACATAAACCTCTCTATAAGACAGAGAATTTCCCAATCCTTAATGACGTAACGTTCTCATGTAATGTTATTTGCCATTTAAAGGAAGTAAGGTCAAGGGATTTAAGAGCAACATTCCCAATTCTGCAATCATGTCATTACTTGCTGAGCCCACCTTTTGTCAATTTTGAAATATGAGAAAAAGGAAAAAAACAAGATGCCATATAGCTGTAACCTAAGGACACAGCCTTAGATGACTGCTCTTGTAATGTGATGCTGAGTACAGGAGTCCTCCTAGTTTTACCAGTTCTGGATAATCATGCATCTATTTATTTATATGATTTGGTGTGGTTTCATTTACCTTTTGATCTTTAAGTTTATATTTGTTTCTGTCTTGGGGTATAGACCCAGACATGGACAGCTAAACCTTCAGTAAGGGTGGCAGTCATAGTTTTCAGGAAATTTTTGAAGCTATTAAATCAGATCAGCTGCTGCCAAGACCATGTCAGATAAGGTCATAAAAAGGGGAATTTCATGTGTTTGTTTAGATAACTTTCACATTGATTTTCTCCATCATTTCCCAACATGTTCATGCCGTGGTGATTAGTTTGCAGTTGTTTGTGTCAATGGAAGGCCATCATTTGTGGACTGGGAATATAACAATCTTTTTCCACCACGTATCAGAGATATATCCAGTTTTTAACAGTTTGTTAAGATTGTGTATACATGGCATACTAGGCTATTTTTGATAGCAAATTCTGTTTCCTGGAATTTCATCTGGCCTGAAGAAAATGGAGTTCTGGACCATAATAGGAGCAGAGCTGGCTATCTCACATGGAGTTTTGGATGGGGTGATGGTGCAGGAAATAAAAGTAAATAAAATTTCCTTTATGATCTAAAACTTTCCTCCAAATCTATAAGCTAGTGTGTTAGCTATATCTTTGGTACTGTTATTATGATATGATTTTGTTCTAGGACACAGCACTCTTATTCACCTTCCTTAATTTTTTTGGATATGGCTGTTAAAGGTCTCTTTGAGAGCAGGTTTTAACTCAAAATAAGCTTTGCATATTTTGATTATTTTAGTGAGTTTTTTAAAGAGTTGACATCAACCTTGTGTTTCATTGGGTAAAATTTCAAATCTGCAAATTTCTAATAGTTGATTGATGTGGCTATAACCCTACCTGCAGTGATCCATATTTCCTCACATGCTATAAGACTTTGTTCGAAAAAACTTGGAATTAAGTACTTGGATAATCCATGTAACATTTAATTTTGGTCTTTCCATTTTTAAAGACAAGAAAAATATCTGCAGCTTAAATTCTTGATATGCCATCCAGTAAATGTTAAATCTTTTCTCTTTATGGCTACATTTCATATAGCAAAATGTAACACTTTAATGGAACAATGAATATTATTGTTATACCTATTATCTAATGAGTGAAATAGTCTTTTATATTCTGACTTATTGTAGTTCATGCACACTTGTGCATGTATTTTAGGGTGATAGGATAGCAAACTAAAACCACTGTCTTAGTGTACTTCACCTTAATGATTAGTATATCCAGAACCATGATCAGGCATAACGTGTCTAATGTCAGGTTCACATATTTATGTTCTTTCGAGCAACCTTGAAGAGAAAAATAGTAGTTTTGTTGATTGTGTGAATATACATGTCTTCTGTGCATAAATAAAGTGGTGACCTTTTCCTTTAAAACTGGTGGTATTTCCCCTGCACAAACCTCTTGTGTTTAATGAATCCTCAAAAACAAAATCAGTTTTTTTAGTCACATGTTGACCTAAACTCAATAATCATAAAACTCCAACCATAATCACCATCTGTATACCCCCTGGAGAGAAAATACTCTTATTAGAACAAATCCTACAGTGGATGTCTGACAATATACATAATGAAACCATAATACTAGGCTATGTCAACATCAATTGGCTCACTCTCATCTCTAACTCTCTCACCACCAGCATAAACCTATATGGATACACCCAACATATCTCTTCACTCACTTTTCTTCATAAACCCACAAATACCTACTCTGTCTTGGATTGGATACTTGTCTCTAAGCCTGACCTCTACTACTAGCCTGAATCCCTACCAGACTCAGTCAGTGACCACTCCCCTATATCTGTCCAAAGATTCTCTCCACACCACTCTAGACCTCATAAATTTAAAGAGTGCCGAATGCTAACCAACTTCAACCCATATACATTCAGTAACTCTCTCTGTGCAATTGACAGGTCTTTCCTCTCTTCCCTACCTCTAGATGAAGCTGCCTTTCAATTCAACTCAATCTTCCTAAACATTCTGAACTCCCTTGCCCCTCCTAGAACTGTCTGAGTCAAATCACGGTGTTCCCCTTGCCCCAATAACACACCCCGTGAAACTGCTTCAATTTTCAATCCATACTTCATAGATACCATCAGCAAACATATGCCAACTGTCTACACAGCCAGCCCCACACCCCTTACCACCCGCAGACTGCAAAACAGTCCTATCTCACTAAAACCCGTTCCAACCAGCTACATCAAAAAACTTCTTATCAAACTTAAACCAGGTTCCCCTTCAGCTGACAACCTTCTGCCTCTCTTCCTAAAAGATGCTGCTAACTCCATAGCATATCCTGTCTCCATCCTCATTAACCACTCAGTTAGTGACTCCACTGTTTCTTTACACTGAAAAAAGTTCCACACTGTACCAATCCACAAAGGTGGAAATTCTGTTGAGCTCTCTATTTATCACCCTATTGCCATACTCTTTCCCCATCTCTAAAATTCTTGAGCTCTGTGTTTATAAACAAATCTCAGCTTATCTTACTTGTGAAAACTTAATTGCCCCTACTCAACATGGCTTCTGTCCCCAACACAGCACCACTACTGCACTTATTTCCTTTATAAATTCCATCTCCCTAGCTAGAGACAATGATAACCTAGTGTCTTGCACCTGTATAGATCCCTCCAAAGTCTTTGACACTGTCTCTCACCCCATCCTCCTCTCCAAACTCTCTCAACCTCTCCTCAGCAACTGTCTCCTGGTTCAATAGCTACCTCACAGATAGACTATAATCTGTAAAATGGATCTCTGCTCTTTCTCCTTTTCTCCCCATTAAAATGGGTGTCCCTCAAGGCTCTATTTTAGGCCCCTTCCTTTTTAACATTTTTACTAACCAACTTCACACATCCTGTCCTCAGTCTTCCCTCATACAGTATGCAGATGACTCCATCATCAGGGTTGCCTCTGGGTTGGGAGGGTAGCCTAATGGTTATGGTGTTTGCCTTACAAACACAAGGTGCAGGGTTTGAGTCTCACAAGAGATAATTGGCTAGGCTTAAAATGGCTTGCAAAGGCAGTTAGCTTAGCACTAATCTATGAACCATCATTTCTACCGCTGACAGTCCCACTGACTTACTAACCCTGACACAAACATCTTTCAACCTCAGTGAAACATGGCTTACTAACAATCAATCCATACTAAACCCTAAAAAGATAAAACTTCTCTTCCTCCCCAAATCCCTTCACCATCTTAAATCCTTATTCACCAACTCTTCCCTCAACAACACTACGATCATAGCTAAATCAGACACTAAACCACTTGGAGTAATAGAGGACGATCAACTAAAATTTGACCTTCATGTACTTAACTGCATCAAGAAAACCTACCAAAAGCTTGGTTTACTCTATAGAAACAAAAGGTTCCTAACATCCAACTCCAGGATCTCTCTAGCCCAAGCTTACCTTTTTCCCAATCTCTTCTACACATCTCAAATTTTAACCAAGTTACAGTCTTCATTACTTTCCAAACTTGAAACCACCTGCAACAAATTTGCAAGATCTGCAGCCAATCTACCCTCAAGATCACACCACTGTCACACTCTCCAGACACTCAGCTGGCTAGAGTTTCCTAACCAACTATTATTCACCCGACGTTGCATTATCCATGCTATTTTGAATAAGCCATTCTCTTGCCCTAGCATTTCCTCACTTGTCTCCCTCTATAAGCCCCATTGATGCTTCAGAAGCTCTGACCAATGTCTTTTACAAATTCACAAGCCTAAAAAATCTATTGGACAGAATCTCTGCAGCTACTTCCCTGCTCTTGCATGGGACAAGCTCTCCATAAACCTTAGAACATTTCCTACATCCACAACTTTAACAAAACTCTCAAAAGGTACCTTAATAGCACATGGATTTGCCTCTGTAATCATCCCACATGAACCTACCCTTTTCTCTATCAATATCCTCTCTATTCCTCCCTTCCTTACTACCATAACTCATATAACTCCTCTGTATTGTATAAGTACCCTCTGAAGATAACCCAATATGTTATATAAATTCATTCAAATGTTTTATTGCATATTTCATTGCTATGTTTTTCTTCAGTGTTATAATGCCTCTTACTATATTGTACTGTGGAGCTTTATCTACATTAGGTTAACTGTTGTATTGTAACTGTTTCACTGTATTCATCTTCAGTTTTGTACATTTTCTTGCTTACTTGTACTGTGGAGCTTTTTTCCCCAGGTCTCCACTGAAAAAGGGCTTTTGCTCAGATGGACTTTCCTGGTTAACAAATGTTAAATAAATAATTTCTGCTGTAATACTCTTCGCATGGATTCCATTGTTAAAGTCATTGCCTATGCCCCTGACTTCCATAGCTGTATCGATAAGACTGTCCCTATCCACACCAAGTAAAATGAGAAAATTAGAAACCACCCCCTATGGTTAAATGCCAATGTAAACAAAATATATAGCAAGCAAAACAAAAAAACAATGTTTATAAGAGGTTTCATTCTACCTACCTTAAGGTTTCACTTAAGCAAACTAATAAAGAGTTTAAGGGAACTATTAGGAAGCTCAAAGATGAATACAAACTTAAACTAGTAGCTAAAACCAGCAAACTACAAATATATCTTTAGTTCAGTCAAGAAGTTAAGAAGTAGCACCCAGCAATGTTTGGAGCTAGCCCACAGTAAAACATTTTACTCTGATGCAAAGGAAGTAGCCAATATCTTAATAAATAAATTTAGTGCAACTGTTGCTCTACCCACAGTTGAAGCTATTTCATAGATTCCACAGTTCCAGCTTACTCCTTTAAACAGTATGGAACACATCCTCTCATCCCTCTCAAAAAGTAAGGGCACTTCATCCATGAGCTCTGAAAACGTACTTGGTTGTCTGATAATCATTACCCTTTGTTGACCCACTCTCACACACACATAAGTCCTAGAATACCATTATTTCCACTGACTACACCTCCAAAGCCTGGGAAAGAAGACAAGGGAGTCACAACAATGGACATTGGTAACTATAGATCCTTTAGTCTCACTAGTTTCATATGTACAATTGTGGAACATATTATCTCAGACTTCATTATTCTGTACTTTAAAAATCTCTTAACTTTGGATCCTCATAAATTTACTTTTGGCAAATGAAGTTCATGTCTCTTCAACTGCATACAACTCCATGAGAAAAGTTATGCATTGCCTACAGTATATTTGGACCTGGCCAGGACCTTTGACACTATTCCCTATGCAGGCATTATAGACAGACTTGCACATCTGAATATAAATCGTTATGCTGTGCTGTGAATAGCTAACTGGTTTTCTAACAAATAACGTGGTTAGTGACACTGATGCCACTACTGAAAGTAAATGTCACCAGTGGTCTAAAGCAAGGCTCATCGTTGGGTCATTTCCTACTTTGCTTCTCTTTCTCTGACCTCTGGGCCAACACTCCTGGACTACAGTATCTTAAGTGTGCAGACAACTAGTATGAGTGCTGTTATTTGATCTTTTCCTGACTCACAAATCATTGGTTAAACCGTGATAACAAATGATGTAAAGAACATGATCGTAAAGTATAACTAAGTTTGGTAAACAAAATATTTTACCATTCCATATTGGCTAAACACCTCTCCAGCCAGACACCCTCATAAAGAATGTAGGCATTATTTTTGATAAATCCGTAGCTCTTTACCATCAAGTCTCAATGGCTGTTTGGAATAATTTCTGAATTCATCTCCTCTAGAATCAAAGTAGTCTTAATTTCCATTTACTTTTTTTTTTTTTTCTTATTTTGAAAGTATATTTTTGTGCTTATCGTTTTAGGCCCAGTCTTTTTTCATGAATCAACAAAGTATGCGGTCCAAAATGAAGCTAGAGACAAACAGCTCCCGTTATTGATCCCCAAGCACTGTGTCTTCTCTTTCCCCACAATACAGAGGATAGTATCTGTTATTTTTTAGTTCACTGATTCTTTGACTGACTGGAAGGATGATTTTAAGGGGGATTCTATTTATAAACTCTATGTGGATTGCATTGCTATTTCCTATGAGACATGAAAAGACTAATTGCTATGGGACATTGAAAAGACTAATTGCTTTTTGGTTTCTTACATATACTTGTATTTCAGTTCTTTACCTTATATTCAGAGTTATACATCTGCCTGTGTTATTTTATGTTACTTATCCTATCGTACTTGGAAGCTTTTTATCCATCCCGGGCAGACATTACTGTGTATCTTGTACCACAGTTAACACATGATTGCAATATTAATCTTTCTTCTTAACCAAAGAATGATACCGAATTTTGCACACAATATCACTTATTTTCCATAAACTTTACTTGTGTTTTATTGCTTTTTACATAATACGTATAAACAATTGACAGAGATGCATATACTATAATATAGGTATCTGTTTACAACAGGGTAGTTGAAACGTTATAAAAACTAATGAGCAACAGCAGACGGAATCTGCCAGTGAAAAAAATGTTAGCAGTATCTGTCAGCATAACGTAATGTTGGATGGTAGGAGTGTGCTACAATGAAGGAAATAGTCAGCATTAACGTATTTACCAAGTTTTAATCCCCAGTCATAAGACCCAGTGTTTTGAGGAGTGAATCCATAGCAGTGTCATAGTTTATAAAGCTGTTTGCTAACCTCATCTTCACTTCTGACTTCCTCTTGGTCTCCATTCCATTCACTTGCTACTTTTGTTATTTCAAGTCTCCAGTAACTGAAATACTTCTTTGCCAAATATTGTAGAATTCACAAGCAGAATATCTAACATATTTTAATAAGCTGCAGAGTGAGCAGGTGTCTGGCTGTGTACATCTATGAAGTGAGGGATGCAGGGAGCCTTTAGATCAAAGATAACTGCTCATATTGACCTAACCAGGAATATAAAATCTTTTTTCAAAGGTAGAAACAGTTTATAGGAAAAACTTTAATTCTTCATGTGGCTGAGACAAAAATTATTAGTGTTTAAACCTTCTGAATATAAACAAACAAACGGAAAACCAACAGTTACAGGCAACCTGTTGGTTTTCCGTTTGTTTGTTTATATTCAGTTGGTTTGCCGTTTTAGTTTACTTGTCTGTTTAAACCTTCTGCAATGCAAATAATTGGCATGGCATACATTGTAAGAAACAACAACAGCTAATGAAATCACCTGACATGCTGGAAGTACAAGTGATGTATGAAATATCTAGCCTACACACTTATGTAAACAGAAGGAAATGTATTTACCCTTAAGAATAAATTTCTGCCTTTTTCATTGGATTTGCTGAAGAAAATGTCTGTTTAATTTTTAGCAATTTGTCACAGAATGCCTATCATTTTCTTGTAAGAATAAAGCAACCAAAGCACATATTTCTTAAGAATGTAAGATTCTAGAGGCACACAGCTGGCTGCATGCCTAACTGGATGTATCAAAAGTCAAATTGCATTTCAGAACAACACTACTGAAAAAATAAATTCCTTCTGTAACATGCTCTAATTTAATCACCTGTAAAGAATCCTTACGAACCAGATTGTTCTTAGTTATTTCTATTTTTTTTTTAGTTCACATATATTTTAGTTATTTTTTTTTTTTTAGAAAAATCCCTTTTACACATTCCAAAATGACAAATGAAATGAAACAGTAAGATCGAATGTGCTTAAGTAAAATGAATGTAAGTGGTACCCCCCTTGGAAAAGGAAATGCATGGAGAATTATAATCCTTCATTGTGACAGGTAAACAAACCACAAATAAAATGTCTCTTCTCAGCTGCTTGATGTCTGGATGATGATCCTTGGAGTGGCTAAGGATGATACGGATTTCAAACAGGCCCCAGAGAGTCAAATTAAAGAATACATACTACTGCAAAGGCTAGCCTTCTTAATTCATTCCTTTTGTTATATTGCATCCTTCACTTATTTCAGAAGCTCCAACTATCTTGTAATAATTAACAATTACTTCATTCAAAAAAAAATGGATGATGAAGCACCAAGCATGACAAGATGAAACACATATCACAGTGTTTGGAAATTAATTTAGCTGCTATGTTGTAGCGTCAGAGGTTAAGAAAAGTTTTCTTTTAAGAATTGCATAAGCAGAAGCAATAGAAAAAAGCTGCAATTCACAAATCTTTGGTGCAATTATTATCAAGTATTGATTGATAGCATCTACAGTATCTGTATGCATAGAAAAAACATATTCCTGCAAAATATGAGCTGCATCTGTAAGCAATTAGCAACAGTAGGGGAATTATTAAAATACCACCAAGGTTTTTGACAAGTGTTACTAGTGCTTCCACTATGAGTGTTCGAAGTTCATTCTGTCAAGGACTGGAATCCTTGAACTGTTTATTCTGTGCCCAAAAAAGGGCCAAAAACATTTTTAAGTGTTTTTAAAGGAGGAAAAAGCCACACTGCATCCCACAGTGTGAGGGACAAGCTCGCCACACCCTCAGACTTATTTATACCAACTCCATAATTGTACAACTTAAAAAAAGGGGGGGTTACCCTTGAAAAGGGCATCACTGCTGGCACAACAGTGATTTCCTATAGAGGACTCTGACCATCGTCAAGCTGGGTTTCAGACAACTTAAACCTAAGAACTCAGTCCTCATCTACCCATAAGTTACCCATTACTTAGCTTTTGCTCTTACTATGAAAGTGTCTTGGAAACAAGCTATCACACAACCGCTTACTCTCCGTATTCATTTCGGACTTGCCATTTAAAAACAATGCCATTTCTATTTACATCTGAAATAATGATCTTATTAGGGAGAAGTGAGAAGACCTAAGCCTTTAATTTTAAGAAAACTGAATCAGTCTGTAATTGCATGTTTAGAGCCTAAAAAAAAATCTGCCAGGTCTGTTAACATATAGGGGGAAAAAAGCACTGGCTATGACCCATGTGATCTGAGTTTGAATGGTGGTTTGTAATCCTGCTGTTGTTAGCAGAGAAGATTCTAAGAGATGAATGGAGCTGGGCATGCTTGTCTAGCTTAGGGAGAAGTGATGCGGCAAATCTTTGTTTGCTGGGGAGACTGCCATGTCTGCCTGTTCTGCAGAGATGCAAGCATTTGCAGACATGTCTTGTACATGAATGCATCTTGGGTAAATATGAGGAGTTAAGGCTTAAAGAAATATTTAGATCTATTGCAAGTTTTGCCAATGAATGGGATGAATGGCTGTCTCCACTTTGAAAAGGATGTCAGGGTGAAGGCATGATGATAAAAATCTGTAGAAGGGAAATCAAGAGTTTTTTTTTCTTTAAATTCATGATTCTGAAGAATTATGTTACTTGAATATTATTTGATGGATTATTTCACCTAATCAAGTCACTGTTAAATTAGTGTAGTAAATATTTGAAATAAGTAACTTTTTTATAATAAAATAATAGTAGGTAAATCAGAAGGCGGTTCATAGGTGGGTACTAGGCTATCTGCCGGAAGGCATTTATAAGCCTCGCCAGAATGTGTTGGCTTTTGCCATCCCCTTAGATTAGTTCCCTGTGCCTCTGTCCAGCAGAGCCACTGAAGTGAACCCAGAGGTAAACTTTCTGTTTCCCATCCACTCGTCAAGGTTCATAGGTAGGAACTAGGCTATCTGCCCGAAGGCATTTATAAGCCTAGCCAGAAAAATAAACAACCTCTGCAAACCCAGGATCCTACACCACATAGCCAAAGTTATTTACCACTAAGCTATGACAGTTTGCTGTCAGTAATGCAAAATATTTTTTTTGCTTCTAGTTTTATAAAACTATGCTTTTCTCAGTTTATGTGCCTTCAATGGCAAACCTTTCCTGAGATTTAAGCACCTAAATAATGTAAACATTTCAATTGCATTAAAAGCTAATAATGGATTTTGTTTAACAGCCATTTTCATACTGAAATGAAGATTGACTAAAAGGTAATACAAGCACAGAAATTCATTTAGCTTTGAACAAGACTGCTGGGCTTTGCTGCATGTCATCACAAACATAAAGCAGAGATATAGGAAATGCATATCTACTCGGATTAGATAATTTATCCTTCCATGCTATATACTTATGCTCTGTGATATGTTAGTACCACTTGAGATATGCAGCAGTGGGAACTGAACATTCTAGGAGAAATGCATGCATTGATAGCTAACAAATCAGTGCGTCCACTCAAGTTTCTTAATTTCAGTATACACTTGTACTGCATCAAAGAGTAAGACACAACTACTCTAACCTGATAGGACAGATCATATCTAGTAACAGTACTGTACATCTGAGACAGATAAACAGTGCAAAACTCTCCTGTTCCCCCACAGAAATAAAGAACAATAAAGGCCATGGTGGTGTAGTGGTAGCATTGTCGCCTCACAGCAAGAGGTTCTCCCCTTCAATTCTCAGCTGGAGCACCTTCTGTGTGGCATCTGCATGTCCTCCCTATGGTTGAGTAACGTTTGAAAGACATGTGTGAATGGGCATGCCTTCATTGAAGGTTGGGCATCGGGCTGGCACCTCGACACCATAAAAATCAACTGCCAATCATTAGCAGACCAGAGTTCCACTGTGGCGACCCCTAACTGAGAAAAGCCAAAAGAAGAAGAAGACTGAAGGTAATATTTCATATAGGGGTAGAGTTCAAAAAGACTTATGTAAGTTGCTCCCTTATGGTTTATGGAATTTTAGGAAATATTAAAGTCACTAAGAATTCTACAGGAATGAAAGGAGGCAAAAGTTTTTTTTGTAACTATCACATAAAACATAACATTTCATAGATATTAAACCCATAGTGAGCATTACTCAGGATGGACTAAAATAACTGAAAATGTGATATTTGACTGGTTAGGAGGAAAGACAAAATGATGAGCTATTAAACCAGTTATGCTCACTATTCCAGGTAATATTCATGGGTTTTATTCACAGTAGCCATCATAATTAACATAACAATAACACTATAGCATAGTAACAAATCAAATTAGTCAAGGAATTCAGTTTTCCAGTCTGTAGTGCATGTTTATTAATAGCAAAGCTCAGCAAAAATGAAAAATGTAGTATACACAAAACGTTCAGTTTGCAGTATTCAGTCATTTGCAGTCTCAAATAAATATCTTTGTTTTTCACTCTCTCTGCTGAAAAATATACAGCAGGAAAGATAAACTTCTTCATAAAGGCTCCCGTACCCATCACAGAATGATTGATCTTCAACCATGAGAGGAATCAGATGTAAATAGTATACCACAGGGGAGACGACTTAAGATCAGTCAACCTTTGCAGATGTCTGTATGCTATTATGCCTAAATACTTAGGAGGGTTCTTTCAACATTTAGAAGGTAAATTCTATGTCAGTCTTAGCAACAGGGCTACCTTTTTCTAAAACAGTTTTATTGTTGTTAAGCCACAGCCCTGACATCCCTGACATTACTCCATCTGGGCAAATGTGCCTGGATATCTTGCATGGGTTAAAATGACACAGTCATATAAAAAGAAAACTACCCAAGGTAAATGTGGGTTTCTGGGCAGTCAGACACATTATCTCTTTCAACCCAGAGTTTGGGTAAAATAAATGACCAGCACTTGCACAGGCATCACGAGACAAAACAAGGCTCCAGTAGGTATGTTTTTTAGACTTCCTCAAAGGCATCAACAACATACAATTCATTCCCCTTGAAATTCTTCACAGACAGTAAAAAATCCAAATAGATTTTCCTTTAAAGGGTATCAGCTCAATTCCCTCACAAGAACACCGTCCATATTACCTTCTTTCTGGACTCCTCCCAGGACCCTCCTCATACCCAAAGGTCAAAAATCTTCCGACTTGCAGGACACTGGGTTACAAGTAGTCCTGTCTGCAGCAGTTCTTCTTTATCTTTGACCTGCAACACATTTTTTTTATGAACTAGCACTTATAAAGGAACTGGGCACTACTATGCTATCCTAACCTATTGTGAAATGTATACCTTCACTGCAGCATTGTCTCTTAGTCTGCAAAAGAGACTGCATTTCTGAAAAATGTATCATTTGCTTTGAAAATAATTTAAAATATAAAGACAATTCACTCCATTTAGTTGTACTAACAGGTATATGTACTTCAGAAAACATGAATGCTACAGGTATGGTTTATCTATCTATCTATCTATCTATCTATCTATCTATCTATCTATCTATCTATCTATCTACCTATCTATCTATCCATCTATCTATCCATCTATCTATCTACCTATCTATCTATCCATCTATCTATCCATCCCAAATAGAAAAAGTGCAAAATGAGTTCATTTATCTAGTGGAAATATATTTAGTCTTTACTCAAATTAGTATCAACAAGGCAAAAGAAGGCAATGAATGCACTGATACATATGTGACAAAGAGGGTACTTACACCATTATGCGTTTCTGTAGTTAATGCTGAGAGAAATGTCTTTTAGACTTTGTGCAATGCCAATGTGTAGGCAGTTGTAGAGCAGCATCTGGCTTGGCAATGAGGATTAAGTAGCTATTAATGAGATCTTTCCTGTGGTCCGGTGTTTGATTCTCTCAGCCTCCAACTGTGTGACTCAGAGCAAGTCACTTTATTAGATAATGTCATTGGACTGAATCTGAAATATTTCCATGAAGAACAGTGATCTACCCCAATCAACAAATAAAATGTATACAACAAATCATTTTTAATTTAGTTGTAGCTCTACCCCAGTCAACAAATAAAATGTATACAACCACTAATTTTTAATGTAGTTATATTAAAACTGGCTTATTCATTTTAGTGCCATTTACATGCAATTATTAAAATATTTTTTTCAGTCTATCAGACAGTAAACTACAATAGGATACTCAGCCTAATAGCTTCCCCAGTGAGTCTGCATACAATGCCAATACATCTTTCTAGAAATTTCACAAAATGGGCTCGCTTAAGAAATACACCTGAAAGTACCATTAATTCAGCACTCTATAATTATATTTGGGTCCTTCCAAATATCTTATTATTAAGGCTGCTGTAGCTCAAAGATCATTTCCAAGAACCCTTCAAATTACACACAAAAAGGAGGTCTTCCTACCCTCTCCCTGCAAACTGGAAATACTTGTGATGACTGGGTTTGTGTTACTAAGTATTTATACAGATATGAATCCACTTACTATACCTCTATGTTTATCTGTCTATATATCTATACATGTATCTATATCTATAGCTATATATATATATATATATATATATATATATATATATATCGATATATGGGTCTACTTTAAAACGTCGACTTACCGGAACATTGATTTTCAAATCACTAAGATGACAACAGTGAAACTTCAGAATGCTGAACTCCTGGAACATTGCAATTTCACTCTGGGAAACTAATCACTGGGCCACCAATGACTACAGTATGAACGGAAGCAAACTAAACCCACCAATGCAGTGGGCTTTGCCTTGCACACCCTCCATGTGGGAGGCTGCTCTCCCCACACCCCCTCTAACTAAACATACCAACTACGAGATTGCACTACAGTGGAAAACATGGTGGCCCAGTGGTTAGTTTCCCAGAATGAAAGTCTGATATTCCAGGAGTTTGGCATTCTGAAGTTTCAGCATTGTCATCTCAATGAATTGCAAGTCGACATTCTGGTAAGTCGATGTTTTAAATTTTATATATATTTATATATATATATATATATATATATATATATATATATATATATATATATATATATAAATATATATGTGTATACTTATTTAACTCTTTTTATTTGCACTGCAGTATTTAATACTTTAGTACTTTAGTACTTTAGCCATTCCACAATTCTGCTAAGCTTTCTTTTTTTCTAATGGCTTATCTTCATTACAGAATGGAATGCTATTACACTGCAGATGCGTTCATATTTTCTAATATGTTATATTTCTGCCAAAGCCTTAGATCAGTAATGCAACCTTGAGAATTTAGAGGATTATGACTTACTAATGTCTTTAAACCATAAACAATGACTATGAGTAGTGATATGGGTTAGGCACCATTTGCCTTTATTATATTAGCATTCTTTTAAAGCAACTCAGAAAAAAAATCACATCCAACATTTTCTCCTTGAGGTAAATGTTCCACAGCTGTACAGGTACATTCATGACCTCAGCACTATATTACCACTTACAGGCAGACATTTCTAAGCATGAATAGAGACCATCATGTATCTGACTTTGCACTCACGAATTTGACTTGCACTGATACATGCTCTCTTAGTGGGAGACACATTATTCAGCAATGACAATTGCTAACTTCAGTTCTCATGTACTTTTGTATCTTGAATAAAGACACTAAAAAGGGAAAACTTTCATTAAGGCCCTTCCAGCCAATGTACAAGAAATGTCAATGCTTTTCAATAAATGCCAGTCCTCATCTTTTTATCCCTCAGTCTGTGTTTGTCACTCACTGACTCTGTCTTTCCACTCTGCCACTATGACTATAATATTGGAAGATAATGCTTTCATTTAGATTTTATGTCACATCTAAGGTACCATACATACTTTAAAACAATTAAAAAATAAATGTATTTACAATCTAGTTTTACATTAAAATAAAGACATTAAATACTAGAATCCCTAGGGATGGCTGCCGGAGATCCTAAATATTCAGTGATATTTTAGATGTACTACTGAACTCTCTCCACAACTTCTGTCCCTTTGCCATTGGTACCTGAGATAATAGCTATGTTGTAAAGAAGGAAAGACATAGGCTGCAATAAAAGGAGTCTACATTTCAAGCACAGTTGATACTTTCTGTTTTAACGATCACTATCACAACTAAATTTCACGTAAAATAGATAAAAATCAAAGCAAACATGATTGTGCATACTGTTCTTGTGCAAGTAAAAAAAAATGTCCCTTGATAAGCAAAGCCTTACATTTATTGCAAGCCTTCAGTAGTGGATGTCTGTGACTACTATATATATATGACTAGTGCCTCACAAAGAGGTACTTTTTTATAAGTATTATGCCTGACATTGCCAGCATGTAGGAAGATAAATATTAGAGTGTCTGAGCACTCATCTGCATGCAGGTGTGTGTTTGTGTGTGTGTGTGTGTGTGTGTGTGTGTGTGTGTGTGTGTGTGTGTGTGTGTGTGTGTGTGTGTGTTTTCAAGGGTGCATAGATGTTCTCAACTGTCCCTCATTTTGCATGTTTCATGTAGAGATTATGGTCTTCTAGTAAACTATTGAAGATTATGGAGACTGAATAGGTTCATAGTATCCCTCACTGGTAAGATCAGACCACAAACTAATCTCACTGGATATTCACATCCCGACCCCACCCCCTGCCCAGAAAACCACAGTGAAAAACTTCTCTAAAGCAAATTTCACACTCCTCAAAACTGAGGTGGAATCCTTCAAAGCCCCCGGGCCTGTGGAAAATACGACCCAGACTGCAGAATCCTTTATAAACGCATTCTATGAACACCTTCAGGAATGCATGGATCATGCGATCCCAAATAAAACCAAGACCCAATACTCCAAAGACAGATGTCCTGTCTGGTGGACCCCAGCCATAAACAAACTATACAATAGAAGGAGGAAGCTACTAAATGATAGAGCAAAATCCCAAAAAGGGAAGGCATCACTGATCAGTATTAGCAAAAAACTACGGGCACACATAAAATTGTCTAAGGCCAGCTTCGAGAGAAAAATTGCACAGGACACTAAGGATAATCACAAGGCTTTCTTTAGTTATGTTAGGAACCTGGGTGGTAATTCCCAGATATGCTCAGAATTAGTCCAAAATGACAAAAAATACACCAAACCCACAGACATTGCCAACATCCTAGCTGACAGGTTCAGCGCAAACTTCTTCCCCCCTCCCCACCAAAAGGGCAAATATCTATCCCAGCAGAGTGCTGCCCCCTGACATCTCAGATGCTCAGGTAAGAGCTGCCCTCTCCAAAGCAAAAAACACAGCATCAATGGGACCAGACAGTGTCCCGGGCTGCATCCTACATGAACTCCAAGAAGAGATAAACCCAAACATAAAACTACTGTTCAATCTCAGCCTTACTACAGGATATGTGCCCAAAGAGTGGCGTACAGCAACAGTGGTCCCTCTCCATAAAGGTGGTGCCTCAACGGATCCTGGAAACTATCGCCCCATAAGCCTGACTAGCTTGGTCTGCAAAGCTATGGAAAGGATCATCATGGACCTCATAAATAAATATATTGGGGACCTACAGACACTGGATCCTACCCAGTTCAGCTTTGTTAAGGGCAGATCCTGCCTCTTAAATTTCTTTGAAACAGTCACCAAGGCCATTGACAAGGGGAAGGTGGTCCACACAGCCTACCTGGACCTCGCAAAAGCCTTCGATACAATACCCCACTCAGGCATTATAGATAAGCTCACCAGCTTAAATATAAATCCCTATGTCACTAGATGGATTGCAAACTGGCTCAAGGACAGAACCCACATGGTTAGAATTGCTGGAGCCATGTCAGACTCCAAACCAGTTACAAGTGGTGTCCCACAAGGCTCAGTCCTGGGACCTCTCTTGTTCGGTATATATTTCTCGGAGGTACAGGCCAACACGGAAGGACTGTGGCTGACCAAGTTCGCAGATGACTGCAAACTGGGTGCCATAATCGACTCTCCAGCCGACACAAGCATCCTCCAAAAGGGCCTCATAGAAACAGACAACTGGTGCCAGAGCCATGGCCTCAAGCTAAATGCCAAAAGTGTATAGTCATCCCCTTTGGCAAAAACAAAGTGCCCACAAATTATCACATAGGTGGTAATCCATTAAGTACAGAAGAAGTAATTAGGGACCTGGGAACCCAAGTTGATAGCAATCTCTCATTTGACAACCACGTGGCCAAAGTGGTTAGAAAAACATTTTATATAGCCCACCTAATCATGAAGGGATTCACATCTAGATCAGGGGAGGTCATCGTGCCTCTTTACTCATCCCTCATCAGGCCCATAATTGAGTGCAATGCCCCTTTTGGGATGTACCTTACCAGACACCTGCAGCAACTGGAAAGACCCCAAAAGTACCTCACCAAGAGGATCAAAGGGCTCAAACAGATGCCATGTGCTGCCCGGTTAAAGAAACTCCAGCTCTACGCAGTGGCATACCGCCTGTTCAGAGGCGATCTGTGCCTGACATATAAAGCCATGTCCAACCCAGAATTAATGGACATGCTGCACCTCAGAAAATCCAAATCCCATCGAGCTACGCGCTCGAGAGACTTGATCATCAGCACTGAAATAAATAGGACATGCTGGAGGGACAGATTCATAACCCAGAGGCTCCCTTCACTCTGGAATAAAATCCCAGTCCAGGTTAGGCAGAGTCCCTCATTGACTCTCTTCAAGAGGAATCTTGATGAGTGGATGGGAGATCGTAGGTTTACCTCGGGTATCACTTCTGTGTCACTGTTAGGCAGAGGCACAGTATACTAACCTCGAAAAAGGGCATAGCAAAATAAATTTAAAATGGGTGGTGAAAGCCAAACACATTCTGGCTAGGCTTATAAATGCCCTAGGGCAGATAGCCTAGTATGAACCTATGAACCTATTATAGGCAGTTTCTAGGCATGCAGCCCTAGCAACAATTAAGGAGACAAATCTAAATTCACAATTGCCCTAAATCAGTTGTTGGTTAACTGTCTTGCTCAAGGTGGCATCACATGCAAATTAAAGAGATAAAATGAAACCCTATACCACAGGAATTAGCTCATTAACAGGTAATTGCCATAGTCTTCTGCATTAACTGACAAACATTTCAGTTTCAGACTTTATAGCCTTTAGAAAAAGCGAACTAATGCAAAGCCTGCTCCTCTATAGCAAATTTACAGGTATATGAAAACAGCAGCTGTCACAGATTTTGGTGCTTTGCCCACCATTATTTTTTTAGCTTTGACATTGATTCTTGAACTAAGATGTTGTGAGGTAATTGTTAGGGTGCAAGGGATTGTGCATTGTATTCTGACATTAGTGTACCATATCACACTCAGACACAAAACAATGTTACGTCCAAAGAAGCAGTGGGTGAAAAGCAAATAAAGAAATTAATTAGAAACTAGATACTTAAACTTCTCACACATTTAGGAGGTGTAATAGCTGAGCAATAGGCTGTATGAGTCCTGTTGCAGGAATCAGCAAAGTCGGTGGATATTGTTGCAGGTATAAGTGGTGGTATGACATTAAGGTAGGCTGTGACAGTACCTGAGCATCTTGCCTGGTTCAATGGTAGGTCTTTATGCATTAGGAAGAGAAGGAAGTAGACAGGAGGGATCAATGGTAGGACAATGAGGGTAAGTAGAGGAGGGAAGTAGACAGGACTGAGGGGCGGAGTAAGCAAAAAGACAGGTGGATGTGAAAGGAGGATGCCAGAGTAGTAGAGTGAGGGTGAGAATGGTTGTGATGGTTGAAGTTAGGTTATATGAGATGTGGTGTTAGCACATGTACACAGCCAAGATGAGGAGAGGTATTGTTTTTGAGATGTCTTGAAGAGGGTTACTGAGCAGGTGGATCTAAGTGTTGGGGGTGAGGGAGTTCCAAAGTTTTGTGATAGTAAAGGAGTAAAGCATCTGGCCATACATTTAGGAGCTGTTAGTTGTTTGATCAGAGTGGTCTGTTAGGATGGTACAAAGTAAGTTTAGAAGATAGGGCAGGGCACATGGGTGGATTATGAATCAGTTTGTGAGCTATAGTTAGTTGGATAAAGGTGAGATAGTTGGGGAGTTCAAGCCATTTTAGATTGCGTAATGATAAGCAGTGGTTGGATGAGTAGGATGCATTAGTTACAAATTTATCAAATTTGTTGTAGCATGAGTCTAGTTTGGACTTTAGAGAGGACTGAATGTTGGTGAGGAGGAGCACCGTATAAAAGAGAGGGTAATAGAAAAGAAGAGGCAAGGGAAAGTTGGGCTGATGCACTGAGTAGATGTTTGTGTTGGTAGAGAGTGACAAGTTTTTGATGTCTTTTTGACATTGGACTGGATGTGTAGGTCGAATGTGAGATTTTCATCTATGATGAGACCTAGGGGCTTTGTGCTAGGTACAATGTCAATGGTCATACCATTTAGGGATTGAACGGTGAAGTTCTCTTTTTGTAGGGGTGTGGATGTTTTGGAGTCAAAGATTACTAGTTTGGTTTTGTTGGGGTTCAGGGCAAGGAGATTATTAGACATCCAAATTTCAGTGGAGGTGAGGGCATTTTATGTGAGTTTCTGTAGTTCTAAGGAGTTTGCAGTGCAGATGATAGTGGAGTCATCTACGTACTGGATGAATGAGCCTTGAGAGTGCAGTGTGGGTAAATATGGTAAACAGAAGTGGGCCTAAAAGGGAGTCTTGAGGAACACCAGTGGTGGTGTTTAGGAAAGGGGAGTAAACTCTCTGCCATTTAGTTGATTTTTGCCTGTTAGTGAGGTAATTAGTAAACCAGTTTACAGTTTGAGGTGAGGTACCTATGTTAGAGAGTTTTGTTAAAAGGAGAGAGTGGGATATAGTACCAAAAGCTTTAGAAAGATCAAGAAATAGTTGAGAAACGATTTTACCAGCATCACGGGCCCAGTTGACAGTGTCATAAAGCATATGAGGCAGTGGTGGTACTAGTTCCTGTGTTGGGTGGGGAGAGGATGTGGTTGTGAGTAAGATGGTGAAGAAGTTGAGAATTAATACATATTTCCAGAATCTTAGAGATGGGTGATAGTATAGCAATGGGGGAAAAGTTGGTGGTGTCTATGTTGGGTCCTCCCTTGTATAGAGAGAGGATATAAGCTTTTTTCCAGATGATGGGCATATAGGATTCTTGGATAGATCTGTTGAGAAGTATGCTTATAGGCTAAGCGATGCAGTTGGCTGAGATTTGCAGATATATGGACAGTATGATGTCAGGGACATTTGTGCATGGTTTGAGTTTTGGAAGCAATGTTTCTAATAGCTGAGGTGGGTATAGGTGACAGTGTAAATTTGGGAATAGGGGGTGTACTGGTGTTAGCTGTGGAGAGGTCTGTGGTGGACAACTTGGTCTTGGGGAATTTAGCGGTTAGATTGTCTATAGTATCTATAAAATAGGAGTTGAAGGTTGCAGCAATTTCAATGGGTGTTTTATTTGGGTCTGGGCAAGGATTATTACTAGAGCCTGGGTTTAATAAAGAGATATCTGGTAAATATGATGAATCATATAGCGTGTGTAGATCAAGGTACAAGTACCACATTTATCTTTCAGTGATGAAAAGTACTGAACTCTTTTTACAACAATAATAATGCATGCTGTGCTTTGCTTATCTCATTAGCACTTTGCTCACTTCTGCACAAACATGGTGTAATGGCCCAGACAACAAGTAGATATTGTCAGTTTCATAAAATATACATTGCTACATCTTTTGCCTTCCATGGTGCAAACACAGTAAACAGCATTACGTGACAGTCAGCAAACTTCCACAACACCTGCAGGTCTAGAATGCCTGCAGATAATAGGCAGACACTTGTCAGTTTCAGAAAGGATACATTGCTGCATCATTTGCTTTCCATCATTCAAACACACCAAGCAGGGCTGTGCAGTGTTCAGCAAGCTTCTACAACACCTGCAGGTCCGGAACACCTGAAGACAACAAGCAAACACTTGTTAATTTTAAAATGGATACATTTTGCCATGCATGGTCTTCCATTGCACACACATGCTAAGAGACAATGTGTGGCACTCAGCATGCATACATAGTAATCAATGTGAAAATATATCACTGTTGCCTAGTTGTACCTGTGGTGGCAGGTGTAAGTTAAGGGCTACAATACAGGTTCTAATCCAGCAAATTCAAAAGTTTTATTACTGCTGTTCCACTTTACTTTATAAAAAACTTCACAATATATAAACAATTACACATAGAAATAACTATGTATAGCAGGTGCATTGAGCTTACACAGGATATCATATATACTGAAGAAGCACCAAGCCATGCCAGAGCAAATCCCAGGAGAGTTTTGACGCACATGATTAAAACATAACATATCATATATTAAATGTGTAACTATGGGTATCAGTAGAACTATGTTCATACAATTAAACATTTATTTTCTGAACTTTCGTCTGACACACATACTGTACATGGTTAAATATTCAACTCTCTAATGCATATCTGAACTAATGAGCAGTCTGACAAACAAGGTTTCAATTGCAATGAGCACTCTGCACAGTAATGACTGTAAAGAATACACCTATAGCCCACCTTTCCCTATAGCAACTTTTATAAGTTAATGCCCACAATATAGGTGAGCCAGTGTTCTCATCTAGCATACTCCAAATGTTATAAATTATTGTCCACTTACATTTAAAAACTAAAGAACAATCTAAAGATAATTATAAATAACAATAAGTATGTATAGCACTGGAGATCATATTAATTATATGTGTGGATGAGGGTACACTGACAATTATATTTCTGTACTTAAAAGTTTCTTTTCTGGCCTGGGATGGACTTCATACTTCAATTATAGTCATATACACATGAATGTATAATCCAGGACCTTGTCAGGTCACACACATACATAATTAACCACTCACTCTTTCATGTGCCCACATAAAGAACGAACATGTATTATAAGCACTTATTATGTGGTAACAATGAAAAAAACACCTTTGTAGAAGAATATGTTTTGTCTACTGTACATAGGTTTGAATCCTGCATTGTACAATAACTTTTATCAGGGTGTAAAGCCACATAAAAAATGTGTCAGGTCATAAAATTTATACCCTATTACATGCTTACATCAACTAAAAGGTATAGCAGCATCCAAACCAAAAACTAATACCAACTGTCACATTACCCTTCCTATTTCATAAACTGTCTTCCTCTCTATTTAGCATTGTTGCTCTCCACTTAACATCTTGCAAACATGGTTGGGATCATTGTTTGGGATTACACACTAGCCTTAAATGCATTAACAAAAATTTGGAGGTCAACAGAAGAGCTGTTGCTGTTTGACCTGTTTGGAGTCCAGAATATTCACTGGACTCCTTGTAAGTGTCACAGATGTAGGCTATTGCAGGAGTACTATATTGTGTCTCAATAAAAATCAAAGGCTTAAAATAATATGGCAAAGGCTATCTCCAGTGCAACTGGCAATCCATGCACTATAGAGCAATACGGGCACTACTACAATGACCTGACAAGGTGTAAGCAGGTACAACTCAACCACTGATTGAATGAGTTTAGGACTGCTGACATCTCACAGTTGTATAAGTATACAGATAAAGATAATGTAAATTATAAAGAAAGCTGGCTATAGCCAAGATTAGTATGCATAATGCCCTTCTCCTCCACCCCCTTTGTCTTTTACAGCCATCCAGGTGATTGCAGTGAACACTGTTGTCCATGCTGAGTGTTTGGAAAGACTGAGAGATAAAACAGGTATGTATATAGCGCACCTTTGGCCGGCTAACATCTACCTGAAATCAACTGGAGGTATAAGTGAATTTAAGTACACTTTTATCTGCTCTTTCTCGTATAATACTGTATTTAACTTATTTGTATTTTTCACTGAATGATAACTCAACTGACGTTGTGGTTGTCTCTGTATAAGTGAATTTAAGTAACTTTTATCTGCTCTTTTTCATAGAGTACTGCATTTAATTTATTTCTTTGTGTTTTTACTCAATATTAACTCAACTGAAGTTGTGGCTGTCTCTCTACAGATTACTTGTTAGAATTTCTGTATAGCCATTGATAACAGTAAGGGGTAGTTTCATCTTATCATGGATATTCTGTCCTGCTTTATATTAATGGTACATTTTGAGTTATCTCTGGTTAATATTTGAGCTTTGGTCAGCTAACATATACCGGAAATCAACTGGATGTATAACTGAAATTAAGTACATTTTTATCTGTTTTTTGTCATATAGTACTGCATTTAATTTATTTATTTGTGTTTTTCACCGAATATTAACTCAACTGAAGTTGTGGCTGTTTCTCTACAGAGTACTTGTTAGAATTTCTGTGTAGTCATTGATAGCAGTGGGGGAAGTTTCACCTCATCACTGATATTCCATCCTGATCATATAAGTGGTACATTTTGAGTTATCTCTGCTTATGATCTAAGCTTTGGCTGGCTAACATCTTCCTGAAATCAACTGGACGTATAAATGAACTTAAGTACACTTTTATCTGCTCTTTTTCATATAGTACTGTATTTAATTTATTTATTTGTGTTTTTCACTGAATATTAACTCAACTGAAGTTGTGGCTGTCTCTCTACAGAGTACTTGTTAGAAATCCTATGCAGCCTTTGAAAGCAGTGTGTGGTAGTTTCACCTCATCACTGATATTCGGTCCTGCCTTATATAAGTGGTACATTTTGAGTTATCTCTCCTCAAGATCTGAGCTTTGTCCGGCTAACATCTACCTGAAATCAAATGAAATATAAGTGAATTTAAGTACACTTTTATCTCCTCTTTTGCATATAGTACTGTATTTAATTTATTTATTTTTGTTTTTCACTGAATATTAACTCAACTGAAGTTGTGGTTGTCTCTCTCCAGAGTACTTTTTAGAATTTCTGTGTAGCCATTGATAGCAGTGGGGGGGGGGTAGTTTCACATCATCACTGATATTCTGCCCTGTGTTATATAAGTGGTAGATTTTGTGTTATCTCTGCTTAAGATCTGAGCTTTGACCAGCTAACATCTACCTAAAATCAGCTGGATGTATAAGTAAATTTAAGAGCACTTTTATCTGCTCATTTTCATTTAGTACTGTATTTAATTTATTTATTTGTGATTTTTACTGAATAGTAACTCAACTGAAGTTGTGGCTGTCTCTCTACAGAGTACTTGTAAGAATTTCTGTGTAGCCATTGATAGCAGTGGGGGTAGTTTCACCTCATCACTGATATTCTGTCCTGCCTTATATAAGTGGTACAGTTTGAGTTATCTGTGCATAAGATCTGAGCTTTAGATGGCTAACATCTACCTGAAATAAACTGAACATATAAATGAATTTAAGTACACTTTTATCTGCTCTTTTTCATATAGTACTGTATTCAATTTATTTATTTGTGTTTTTCACTGAAAATTAACTCAACTGATATTTTGGCTGTCTCTCTCCAGAGTACTTGTTAGAATTTCTGTGTAGCCATTGATAGCAGTGGGGGTAGTTTCACTTCATCAGTGATATACTGTTCTGCCTTATATAAGTGGTACATTTTGAGTTACCTCTGTTTAATATCTCTGCTTTGCCCAGATAACATCTATGTGAAATCAACTGGACGTATAAGTGAATTTAAGTACACTTTTATCTGCTTTTTTCATATAGTACTGTATTTATTTATTTGTGTTCTTCACTGAATATTAACTCAACTGAAACTATGGCTAACTCTCTACAGAGAAGTTGTTAGAATTTCTGTGTAGCCATTGATAGCAGTAGGGGGATGTTTCATCTCATCACTTATATTCTGTCCTAAGTGGTAGATTTTGTGTTATCTCTGCTTAAGATCTGAGCTTTGGCCGGCTAACATCTACCTGAAATCAAATGGATGTAGAAGTGAATTTAAGTACACTTTTATCTGCTCTTTTTCATATAGTACCGCGTTTAATTTATTTATTTGTATTTTTCACTTAATATTACCTCAACTGAAGTTGCGGCTGTCTCTCTACAGAGTACAGGTTAGAATTTCTGTGTAGCCATTGATAGCAGTGGTAGGTTCTTTCCCCTCATCACTGATATTCTGTCCTACCTTATATAAGTGGTACATTTTGAGTTATCTCTGCTTAAGATCTGAGGTTTGGCCAGCTAACATATAACTGAAATCAACTGGATGTATAAGTGAATTTAAGTACACTTTTATCTGCTCTTTTTCATATAGTACTGTATTTAATTTATTTGTGTTTTTCATTGAATATAAACTCAACTGAATTTTTGGCTGTCTCTCTACAGAGTCCTTGTTAGAATTTTTGTGTATAGCAGTGTGGGGTAGTTTCACCTCCTCACTGATATTCTGTCCTGCCTTATATAAGTGGTACATTTTGAGTTATCTCTGCTTAAGATCTGAGCTTTGGCCATCTAACATCTACTTGAAATCAACTGGATGTATAATTGAATTTAAGTACAGTTTTATCTGCTCTTTTTCATATAGTACTGTATTTAATTTATTTATTTGTGTTTTTCACTGAATATTAACTCAACTGAAGTTGTTGCTGTCTCCCTACAGAGTACTTGTTAGAATTCCTATGTAGTGCTTGATAGCAGTGGGGGGTAGTTTCTCCTCATCACTGATATTCTGTCCTGCCTTATATAAGTGGTACATTTTGAGTGATCGCTGCTTAACATCTGAGCTTTGGCTGGATAAGATCTACCTGAAATCAGCTGGACATAGAAGTGGACTTAAGTACACTCTTATCTGCTCTTTTTCATGTAGTACTGTATTTAACTTATTTGTGTTTTTCACTGTATAATAACTTAACTGAAGTTGTGGCTGTCTCTCTACAGAGTACTTGGTAGAATTTCTGTGTAGCCATTGATAGCAATGGTAGATAGTTTCACCTCATCACTGATATTCTGTCCTGCCTTATATAAGTGGTACATTTTGAGTTATCCCTGCTTAAGATCTGAGCTTTGGCCGGCTAACATCTACCTGAAATCAACTGGACGTATAATTGAATTTAAGTACACTTTTATCTGCTTTTTTCATATACTGCTGTATTTAATTTATTTGTTTTTTTTTTTTTTACAAAGTATTAACTCAACTGAAGTTTTGGCTGTCTCTCTCCAGAGTACTTTTTAGAATTTCTCTGTAGCTACTGATAGCAGTGGGGGTAGTTTCACCTCATCACTGATATTCTGTACTGCCTTATATAAGTGGTAAATGTTGAGTTATCTCAGCTCAAGACCTGAGCTTTGGCCGGCTAACATCTACCTGAAATCAACTGGATGTATAAGTGAATTTAAGTACACTTTTATCTGCTCTTTATCATATAGTACTATATTTAATGTATTTATTTGTGTTTTTCACTGAATATTAACTCAACTGAAGTTGTGGCTGCCTCTCTACAGAGTACTTGTTAGAATTTCTGTGTAGCCATTGATAGCAGTAAGGGTTAGTTTCACCTCATCATTGATATTCTGTTCTGCCTTATATAAGTGCTACATTTTTAGGTATCTCTGCTTAAGATCGGAGCTTTGGCCGGCTAACATCTACCTAAACTCACCTGGATGTATAAGTTAGTTTAAGAACACTTTTATCTGCTCTTTTTCATACATTACTGTATTTAATTTATTTATTTGTGTTGTTCACTGAATATTAAGTCAACTGAAGTAGTGACTGTCTCTCTCCAGAGTTCTTGTTAGAATTTCTATGTAGCCAGTGATGGGGGGGGGTGTAGTTTCAGCTCATCACTGATGTTCTGTCCTGCTTTATATAAGTGGTACATTTTGAGTTATCTCTGCTTAGGATCTAAGCTTTGGCAGGCTAACATCTACCTGAAATCAACTGGACATAGACTTGACCTTAAGTACACTTTTATCTGCTCTTTTTCATGTAGTACTGTATTTAACTTATTTGTGTTTTTCACTGTATAATAACTTAACTGAAGTTGTGGCTGTCTCTCTACAGAGTACTTGGTAGAATTTCTGTGTAGCCATTGATAACAATGGTAGATAGTTTCACCTCATCACTGATATTCTGTCCTGCCTTATATAAGTGGTACATTTTGAGTTATCCCTGCTTAAGATCTGAGCTTTGGCCGGCTAACATCTACCTGAAATCAACTGGACGTATAATTGAATTTAAGTACACTTTTATCTGCTTTTTTCATATACTGCTGTATTTAATTTATTTGTTTTTTTTTTTACAAAGTATTAACTCAACTGAAGTTTTGGCTGTCTCTCTCCAGAGTACTTTTTAGAATTTCTCTGTAGCTACTGATAGCAGTGGGGGTAGTTTCACCTCATCATTGATATTCTGTACTGCCTTATATAAGTGGTAAATGTTGAGTTATCTCTGCTCAAGATCTGAGCTTTGGCCGCCTAACAACTACCTGAAATGAACTGGATGTATAAGTGAATTTAAGTACCCTTTTATCTGCTCTTTTTCATATAGTACTATATTTAATGTATTTATTTGTGTTTTTCACTGTATATTAACTCAACTGAAGTAGTGGCTGTCTCTCTACAGAGTACTTGTTAGAATTTCTGTGTAGCCATTGATAGCAGTAAGGGTTAGTTTCACCTCATCATTGATATTCTGTTCTGCCTTATATAAGTGCTACATTTTTAGGTATCTCTGCTTAAGATCAGAGCTTTGGCCGGCTAACATCTACCTAAACTCACCTGGATGTATAAGTTAGTTTAAGAACACTTTTATCTGCTCTTTTTCATACATTACTGTATTTAATTTATTTATTTGTGTTGTTCATTGAATATTAAGTCAACTGAAGTAGTGACTGTCTCTCTCCAGAGTTCTTGTTAGAATTTCTATGTAGCCAGTGATAGGGGGGTAGTTTTAGCTCATCACTGATGTTCTGTCCTGCTTTATATAAGTGGTACATTTTGAGTTATCTCTGCTTAGGATCTAAGCTTTGGCAGGCTAACATCTACCTGAAATCAACTGGACATAGACTTGACCTTAAGTACACTTTTATCTGCTCTTTTTCATGTAGTACTGTATTTAACTTATTTGTGTTTTTCACTGAATAATAACTCAAATGAAGTTGTGGCTGTCTCTCTACAGAGTACTTGTTAGAATTTCTGTGTAGGCATTGATAGCAGTTAGGGGTTAGTTTCACCTAATCACTGATATTCTGTCCTGCCTTATATAAGTGGTACATTTTTAGTTATCACTGCTTAAGATCTGAGCTTTGGCCGGCTAACATCTACCTGAAATCAACTGGATGTATAAGTGAATTTAAGTACACTTTTGTCTGATTTCTCATATAGTACTATATTTATTTATTTCTTTTTTGTTTTTCACTTAATATTAACTCAAATGAAGTTGTGGCTTTCTCACTACAGAGTAATTGTTAGAATTTCAGTGTAGCCATTGATAGCAGTGGGGGATAGTTTCACCTAATCACTGATATTCTCTCCTCCTTTATATAAGTTGTACATTTTGAGTTACCTCTGCTTAATATCTGAGCTTTTTTCAGCTTACATCTACCTGAAATCAACTGGATGTACAAGTGAATTTAAGTGCACTTTTATCTGCTTTTTTTATCTGGTACTGTATTTAATTTATTTATTTGTGATTTTTACTGAAAATTAACTCAAGTGAAATTGTGGCTGTTTCTCTACAGAGTACTTGTTAGAATTTCTGTGTAGGCATTGATAGCAGTTGGGGGGGGTAGTTTCACCTCATCACTGATATTCTGTCCTGCCTTATATAAGTGCTACATTTTGAGTTATCTCTGCTTAAGATCTGAGCTTTGGCCGGCTAACATCTTCCTGAAATCAGCTGGCTGTATAAGTGAATTTAAGTACAATTTTAACTGCTCTTTTTCGTATAGCACTGTATTTAATTTATTTATTTGTGTTTTTCACTGTATATTAACTCAACTGAAGTAGTGGCGGTCTCTCTCCAGAGTTCTTGTTAGAATTTCTATGTAGCCATTGATAGCAGCGGGGTTAGTTTCAGCTCATCACTGATATTCTGTCATGCCTTATATAAGTGGTACATTTTGAGTTATCTCTGCTTAAGATCTGAGCTTTGGCAGGCTAACATCTACCTGAAATCAACTGGACATAGAAGTGAACTTAAGTACACTTTTATCTGATCTTTTTCATGTAGTACTGTATTTAACTTATTTGTGTTTTTCACTGAATATTAAATCAACTGAAGTTGTGGCTGTCTCTCTACAGCGTACTTGTTAGAATTTCTGTGTAGCCATTGATAGCAGTGGGGGATAGTTTCACCTCATCACTGATAATCCTGTCCTGCCTTATATCAACTGGATGTATAGGTGAGTTTAAATAAACTTTTATCTGCTCTTTTTCATATAGCACTGTATTTAATTTACTTATTTGTGGTTTTCACTGAATATTAAATCAACTGAAGTTGTGGCTGTCTCTCCAAAGTACTTGTTAGAAATTTTGTTCTGCCATTTGTAGCAGTGGGGGGTAGTTTCACCTCATCACTGATATACTGTCCTGCCTTATATAAGAGGTACATTTTGACATATCTCTGCTTAAAATCTGAGCTTTGGACAGCTAAAATCTTGCTGAAATCAGCTGGATAAATAAGTGCATTTAATTACAATTTTATCTGCTCTTTTTCATATAGTACTGCATTTAATTTATATATTTGTGTTTTTCACTGAATATTAACTGAACTGGCATTGTGGCTGTCTCCGTACAGAGTACATGTTAGAATTCTTGTGTTGCCATTGACAGCAGTGGGGGTTGTTTCACCTCATCACTGATATTCTGTCCTGCCTTATAGAAGTGGTACATTTTGAGGTATCTCTGCTTAAGATCTGAGCTTTGGCTGGCTAACATAACATTTACCTGAAATCAACTGGATGTATAACTGAAATTAACAACACTTTTTTCTGCTCTTTTTCATATAGTACTGTATTTAATTTATTTATTTGTATTTTTCACTGAATATTAACTCAACTGAAGTTGTAAAAATCTCTCTCCAGAGTACTTTTTAGAATTTCTCTGTAGCCATTGATAGCAGTGGAGGGTAGTTTCACCCCATCATTGATATTCTCTCCTGCCTTATATAAGTGATACATTTTGTGTTATCTCTGCTTAATATCTGAGCTTTGGCCGGCTGTCTTCTTCCTGAAATCAACTGGATGTATAAGTGAATTTAAGTACACTTTTATCTGCTCTTCTTCATATAGTACTGTATTTAATTTATTTATTTGTGTTTTTCACTGAAAATTAACTCAACTGAAGTTTTGGCTGTCTCTCTCCAGAGTACTTGTTAGAATTTCAGTGTAGCTATTGATAGCAGTGTGGGGTAGTTTCACCTCATTACTGAAATTCTGTCCTGCCTAATATAAGTTGTACATTTTGCGTTATCTCTGCTTAATATCTCAGCTTTGGCCGGATAACATCTACCTGAAATCAACTGGATGTATAAGTGAATTTAAGTACTCTTTTATCTGCTCTTTTTCATATAGTTCTGTATTTAATTTATTTATTTGTGTTCTTCACTGAATATTAACTCTACTGAAATTGTGGCCATCTCTCTACATTTTTCTTGTTAGAAGTTCTGCATAGCCATTGATAGCAGTGGGGATAGTTTCACCTCATCACTGATATTCTGTTCTACCTTATATAAGTGGTAAATGTTGAGTTATCTCTGCTTAATATCTGAACATTGGCTGGTTAACATCTACCTGAAATAAACTGGACGTATGAATGAATTTAAGTACACTTTTATCTGCTCTTTATCATATAGTACTATATTTAATGTATTTATTTGTGCTTTTCACTGAATATTAACTCAACTGAAGTTGTGGCTGTCTCTCTACAGAGTACTTGGTAGAATTTCTGTGTTGCCATTGATAGCAGTAAGAGGTAGTTTCACCTCATCACTGATATTCTCTTCTGCCTTATATAAGTGCAACATTTTTAGGTATCTCTGCTTAAGATCGGAGTTTTGGCCGGCTAACATCTACCTGAAATCAGCTGGATGTAAAAGTTAATTTAAGAACACTTTTACCTGCTCCTTTTCATATAGTACTATATTTAATTTACTTATTTGTGTTTTTCACTGAATATTAACTACACTGACGTTGTGGCTGTCTCTCTATAGAGCACTTATTAGAATTTCTGTATAGCCATTGATAGCAGTTGGGGGTAGTTTCACCTCCTCACTGATATTCTGTTCTGCATTATATCAGTGGTACATTTTGAGTTATCTCTGCTTAAGTTCTGAGCTTTCTGCGGCTATCATCTACTTGAAATCAATTGGACTTATAAGCAAATTTAACTATACTTTTTCTGCCCTTTTTCATATACTACTGAATTTATTTTATTTGTGTTTTTCACAGAATATTAACTAAACTGAAGTCGTGGCTGTCTCTCTACAGAGTACTTGTTAGAATTTCTGTGTAGCCTTTGATAGCAGTGGGGGGTAGTTTCACCTTATCACTGATATTCTGTCCTGATTATATAAGTGGTACATTTTGAGTTATTTCTGTTTAAGATCTGAGCTTTGGCCGGGTAACATTTACCTGAAATCAGCTGGATATATAAATGAATTTAAGAACACTTTTATCTGCCCTTTTTCATATAGTAAAGTATTTAATTTATTTATTTGTATTTTTACTGAATATTAACTCAACTGAAGTTGTGGCAATCTCTCTACAGAGTACTTGTTAGAATTTCTGTGTAGTCATTGATAGCAGAGCCTTGTAGTGTCACCTCATCACTGATATTCTGTCACGCCTTATATAAGTGGTACATTTTGAGTTATCTCTGCTTAAGATCTGAGCTTTGGCCGGCTAACATCTACCAGAAATCAGCTGTATGTATATGAGAATTTAAGTACACTTTTATCTGCCCTTTTTCATATAGTACTGTATTTTATTTATTTGTGTTTTTCCTGAATATTAACTCAATTGAAGTTTTGGCTGTCTCTCTAAAGAGTACTTTTTAGAATTTCTGTGCAGCCATTGATAGCAGTAGGGGGTAGTTTCACCTCATCACTGATATTTGGTCCTCCCTTATATAAGTGGTACATTTTGAGTTATCTCTGCTTAAGATCTGAGCTTTACCCGGCTAACATATACTTGAAATCAACTGGACTTATAAATGAATTTAAGTACACTTTTATCTGCTCATTTTCATATAGTACTGTATTTATTTTATTTATTTGTTTTTTTTCACTGAATTTTAACACAATTGAAGTTGTGGCTGTCTCTCTCCAGACAACTTGTTAGAATTTCTGTGAAGCTATTGATAGCAGTGGGGGGTAGTTTAACTTCATCACTGATATACTGTCCTGCCTTATATAAGTGGTACATTTTCAGTTATCTCTGCTTAATATCTCAGCTTTGGCTGGATAACATCTACCTGAAATCAGCTGGACGTATAAGTGAATTTAAGTACACTTTTATCTGCTCTTTTTCATATAGTACTCTATTTAATTTATTTATTTGTGTTCTTCCCTGAATATTAACTCAACTGAAGTTGTGGCTGTCTCTCTACGGAGTACTTGTTAAAATTTTTGTGTAGACATTGATAGCAGTGGTAGGTAGTTTCACCCCATCACTGATATTCTTTCCTGCCTTATATAAGTGGTACATTTTGAGTTATATCTGTTTAAGATCTGAGCTTTAGATGGCTAACATCTACCTGAAATCAACTGGACGTATAAGTGAGTTTACGTACACTTTTATCTGCTCTTTTTCATATAGTTCCGCATTTAATTATTTTTTTGTGTTTTTCACAGAATATTAACTCAACTAAATTTTTGGCTGTCTCTCTGCAGAGTACTTGTTAGAATTTCTGTGTAGCCATTCATAGCAGTGGGGGGATAGTTTCACCTCATTACTGATATTCTATCCTGCCTTATATAAGTGGTACATTTTGAGTTGTCTTTCTTTAAGATCTGAGCTTTAGATAGCTTACATTTACTTGAAATCAGCTGGATGTATAATTGAATTTAAGTACACTTTTATTTACTCTTTTTCATATTGTACTGTATTTCATATATTTATTTGTTTTTTTCACTGAATATTAACTCAACTGATGTTTTGGCTGTCTCTCTCCAGAGTACTTGTTAGAATTTCTGTGTAGCCTTTGATAGCAGTGGCTCATTACTGATATTCTGTCCTGCGTTATATAAGGGGTAAATTTTGAGTTGTCTCTGCTTAAGATCTGAGCTTTGACCGGGTAACATCTACTTGAAATCAACTGGACGTATAAGTGAATTTAACTACACTTTTATCTGTTCTTTTTCATATACTACTGTATTTAATTTATTTGTGTTTTTCACAGAATATTAACTCAACTGAAATAGTGGCTGTTTCTCCCCAGAATACTTTTTTGAATTTCTTTGTAGCCATTGATAGCAGTGGGGCATAGTTTCACATCATCACTGATATTCTCTCCTGCCTTATATAAGTGGTACATTTTGTGTTATCTCTTCTTAATATCTGAGCTTTGGCTGGCTAACATCTACTTGAAATCAACTGGACATATAAGTCAATTTAAGTACACTTTTTTCTGCTCTTTTTCAAATAGTACAGTATTTAATTTATCTATTTGTGTATTTCACTGAATATTAACTCAACTGAAGTTGTAGCTGTCTCAATTCAGAGTAATTTTTAGAATTCCTGTGTAGCAATTAATAACAGTGGGAGGGTGGGTAGTTTCACCTCATCACTGATATTCTGTCCTGCGTTATATAACTGGTACATTGTGAGTTATCTCTGCTTAAGATCTGAGCTTTGGCCGGCTAACATCTACCAGAAATCAACTGGATGTATAACTGAATTTAAGTACACTTTTATCTGCTGTTTTTCATATAATACTGTATTTAATTTATTTATTTGTGTTTTTCACTGTATATTAATTCAACTGAAGTTGTGGCTGTCTCTCTACAGAGTACTGGTTAGAATTTCTGGGTAGCCATTGATAGCAGTGGGGGGTAGTTTCAATTCATCACTAATATTCTGTCCTGCCTTTTATATGTGGTACATTTTGTGTTATTTCTGCTTAAGATCTGAGGTTTTGATGGCTATCATCTACCTAAAATCAACTGGATGTACAAGTGATGTTAAGTAAACTTTTATCTGCTCTTTTTCATATAGCACTGTATTTAATTTACTTATTTGTGTTTTTCACTGAATATTAAATCAATTGAAGTTGTGGCTGTCTCTCTACAGAGTACTTTTTAGAATTTTTGTGTAGCCATTGATAGCAATGGGGGGTAGTTTCACCTCATCACTGATATTCTGTCCTGCCTTATATAAGAGGTACATTTTGAGATATCTCTGCTTAAGATCTGAGCTTTAGCCGGCTAACATCTTCCTGAAATCAGCTGGATGTATAAGTGAATTTAAGTACACTTTTATCTGCTCTTTTTCATTTAGTACTGTATTTAATTTATTTATTTGTGTTTTTCACTGAATATTAACTTAACTGAAGTTGTGGCTGCCTCTCTACAGAGTACTTGTTTGAATGTCTGTGTAGCCATTTATAGTAGTGGGGGGTAGTTTCACCTCATCACTGATATTTTGTCCTGCCTTATATATGTGGTAGATTTTGAGGTATCTCTGCTTAAGATTTGAGCTTTGGCTGGCTAACATAACATTTACCTGAAATCAACTGGATGTATAACTGAATTTAACAACACTTTTATCTGCTCTTTTTCATATAGTACTGTATTTAATTTATTTATTTGTATTTTTCACTGAATATTAACTCAAGTGAAGTTGTGGCAATCTCTCTACAGAGTACTTATTAGAATTTCTGTGTAGCCATTGATAGCAGTGGGGGTAATTTCACCTCATCACTGATATTCGGTCCTGCCTTACATAAGTGGTACATTTTGAGTTA